>NC_090032.1:22755109-22765109 GCF_037176765.1 Anolis sagrei
GGGCTTGGAGACCCCAGTTGGCCTGGCTGGACCCATAAGGGGAGGGGCCTCAGTGGGGCAGGAAGGGAGGCGGAGCCCCAGGAAGGAAGGAAAGACAGACAGACAGGAAGGAAAAGGAAAAGGTAAGCAGGAAGGGGAGAGTCCCTAGGGCCGGAATAATAATAATAATAATAATAATAATAATAATAATAAATATGAGTTGGAAGAGGCCACAAGGGGCAGCCTAATAATAATGATAACAACAATAATTAGATAATAATTAATAATAATACCAGTATTAAAAAAACTCATAACAGTAAATAAAGGGCAAGACTCAAAAAACAGGGGAATCCCAGACAAGAAACAATCAGGGCCAGCTAATCACCTCCCAACAAAGGATTCCCCAGGGCACTAAGAAGCCACACCTTGGAAACTGCCATTAAATGCTAATCAAGGTGGCCAACGACAACGTTCACGCGTGGACACTATTCCACAGGGAGTGGAAATCATCTATTTATTAGATTGATGGCAAGCTATGGAGCCTCAGGAGACTGAAAGCCGAAACCAAGGCCACAACAACATCTGTTATAGAATTCCAATATGCTGATGACAATGTTGTCTGTGTGCACTCAGAAGAAGACCACTTGAGTGTGACGTCTATAGACAGTCCACGTTTCACTTGAGAGCCACTCTAAACACCTTTGCAGAAGCATGCGAGAAGCTCAGCCTGTCATTGAACATGGAGGAAACCAAAGTGCTCTCCCAGCAAAAGTCACCAGCCAATCTCTCTCCAATGCCAGAGATACAGCTTAATGGTGCACCATTAGGAGACACTGACCATTTCCACTCCCTTGGCAGCCACCTCTCCACAAAAGTCAACATTGACACTGAATTACAACACCGCCTGAGCTCTGCGAGCACAGCATTTTCCCCAAACAAAGCAGAGAGTGTTTGAGGACCGGGATATCTGTAGGGATACCAAGGTGCTTCTTTATAAAGCTATTGTCCTCCCAACCCTGCTATATGCCTGTGAAATGTGGACTGTCTACAGATGTCACACTCAAGTGAAACGTGGACTGTCTACAGACATCACACTCAAGTGAAATGTGGACTGTCTACAGACGTCACACTCAAGTGAACCATGGGTTGTCTACAGACGTCATACTCAAGTGAAACGTGGACTGTCTACAGACATCACACTCAAGTGAAACGTGGACTGTCTACAGACATCACACTCAAGTGAAACGTGGACTGTCTTCAAATATCACACTCAAGTGAAACGTGGACTGTCTACAAATATCACACTCAAGTGAAACATGGACTGTCTACAAATATCACTCAAGTGAAACGTGGACTGTCTACAGATGTCACACTCAAGTGACACATGGACTGTCTACAGATGTCACACTGAAGTGAAACGTGCACTGTCTACAGACGTCACACTCAAGTGAAACGTGGACTGTCTACAGACGTCACACTCAAGTGAAACGTGGACTGTCTACAGATGTCACACTCAAGTGAAACGTGGACTGTCTACTGATGTCACACTCAATTCTGGAAGGATTCCATCGTCGCTGCCTCCGAAAAATCCCGCAAATCTCTTGCGAAGAAGTCAGGCGGGGAGAACTGGGAAGCCCTGGCCCTTGAGCGCTCTCACTGGAGGTCAGCTGTGACCAGCAATGCTGCAGAATTCAAAGAAGCACAAATCATCCTCAGACAACGAGGGATCGGCTAAGAAAGTAAGTAAGTAAGTATCCGCGCAATTGTTGCTGTTTTGCTTGCCAAAGCGAGACGCCCTTTCTGGGCAAGGAGCCGCCCTCGAACGCGTTGGGACTTGCAGGCGGAATTGGGAAAGGAAGGAAAGAAGGAAGGCGCCTGAGAAGGAGAGAAGAAGAGCCCCTCGAAAGCTAGATTTGGGGCAAAAGAGGCCTCTCTGGAGAGGGAATCCCCCTGCAAAGGCCCAAAACTGGAAGAATCTACAAGGCTTGTTCCACATCAAGGCCAAACCTGTCCAGAAAGATGGCCAGGACGCCCAGAGGAAAGGTAATGCCAGCCTTTTGGCACCACTTTCGTCTCAACGCAATGCTTCCCATTTTTGGCGACTTTCTCTGCAGTTCCCAGGATCCCAATAGCGTTGAGCTGCAACAGTTAAAGAGGTATCAAACTGGGTTAATTCTGCAGTGTGGACCCAATCTAGAAAGGGTCCTTGCGTTGAGATCCTAGCCAAAGGCTCCTCTCAGCTGTGTTTGTGTTCGTAGGAGAGAAAAGCAGCATCGGAAATGAACATACGACTACTACCCTCCTTCCTTCCTTCCTTCTTTCTTTCTCGTTTCCCTTCCTTCCCTTCTTTCTCACTTCCTTTCTTCCTTTCTTTAATCTCCTTTCAATTTTTCCTTCCTTCTTCCTTCCTTCCTTCCTTCCTTCCTTCCTTCCTCCTCCTATTATTTTTCTTTTTTCTTCCTTCCTTCCTTCCTTCCTTCCTTCCTTCCTTCCTTCCTTCCTTCCTTCCTTCCTCCTCTTCCTTCTTTCCTTTCTTTAATTTCCTTTCAATTTTTCCTTCCTTCCTTCCTTCCTTCCTTCCTTCCTTCCTCTTTCTCCCTCCCTCCCTCCTTCCTTCCTTCCTTCCTTCCTTTCTTTAATTTCCTTTCAATTTTTCCCTCCCTCCCTTCTTTCCTCCTCTTCCTTCCTTCCTTCCTTCCTTCCTTCCTTTCATTCTCCCTTTCCCTCCTCTCTCTCTCTCTTTCTCCTTTCCTTTCTTTTTTCTCTCCACTCCTTCTTTCTCTTTCCCTTCCCTCTCACTTTTTCCTTCCTTCCTTCCTTCCTTCCTTCCTTCCTTCCTTCCTTCCTTCCTTCCTTCCTTCCTTCTTTCTCCCTTCTTTTCTTGCCTTTTCCTCTTATTCCCTCTCATTCTTTCCTTTCCTTTTCTCTCTTTTTTCCTTCCCTATTCTCCCTTCCATCTCTCTCATTTCCTTCCCTTCCCTCTCATTTTTTCCTCCCTCCCTCCCTCCCTCCCTCCCTCCCTCCCTCCCTCCCTAATAGTAATACAATATAGTAATAAATAATAATATAACAATATACTATTTATTTATTTATTTACTTACAGTGTTTACATTCTGCCCTTCTCCCCCCCATCTAAGCGCTCATTACCTTCTCTCTCGTTAACTTCTGCACCTGACCAATCATCTTCAGACAGTTGTTCTGAGAAAAGCTGTGCAGGGCCCCTCCCAGGAATGTGGCCTTGGGAATCTCATTTAGTTATGGATTTACAGTCTTTATATTCTGGTCTTCTCACCCCACAAGGGACTTGGGGTGGATCCCAATGCACATACATGGCAAACATTCAATGTCACAGACACACAACATATATACACAGAGGCAATTTAAGGTTCATGAGGGTAGGCTCGAATTCTGGCCAGAGGGCCATCTGCCACTTCACTGTCCACTTGTGACACCGAGTCCTTGATGGAGTACTTCCTCATTCTTCGGCACGCTGCTGGAAGGTTTTATGGTGTCGCAAATTACTTAAATTAGCCTCCCCTCCTCCCCGGGTGGCACCGATGCAACTGTCTTTTGGGCTGCGTAGGTCAACAGCAAGCTAGACTATGAATGGTCGGGAGCTCACTCTGACCTGGGCTGGCTTCAAACTCACAACCTCTTGGTTAGTCGTGATTTAATTCAGCTGGCTACTAATTAGCTGCGCTACAGCCTGATTAGACTTTATGTCAGGGGGAAACCTTTGCCTTTACCTTTTCATATGATGATAATAATAATAATAATAATAATAATAATAATAATAATGTGATAACAATAATAATAGATGATGATGACAATAAATATATGATAATGATGATTATGATAATAATAATAATAATAAGGTAATAATAATAATAGATGATGATGACAATAAATATATGATAATGATGATTATGATAATAATAATAATAATAATAATGTTCAAAAATGACAATAAATATATGATGATGATGATGATGATAATAATAATAATAATAATAAGGTAATAATAATAATAATAGATGATGATGACAATAAATATATGATAATGATGATTATGATAATAATAATAATAATAATGTTCAAAAATGACAATAAATATATGATGATGATGATGATGATAATAATAATAATAAGGTAATAATAATAATAATAGATGATGATGACAATAAATATATGATGATGATGATGATAATAATAATAATAATAATAAGGTAATAATAATAATAATAGATGATGATGACAATAAATATATGATAATGATGATTATGATTATGATAATAATAATAAGGTAATAATAATAATAATAATAGATGATGATGACAATAAATATATGATAATGATGATTATGATAATAATAATAATAATAATAATAATAATGTTCAAAAATGAAACCAACCAATCATCTTCAGACAGTTGTTCTGAGAAAAGCTGTGAAGGGCCCTCCCAGGAATGTGGCCTTGGGAATCTCATTTAGTTCTGCATTTACAGTCTTTATATTCTGCTCTTCTCACCCCTGGATAGATAGGTAAGTAGGTAGGTAGGTAGATATGGATCATAGGATACATATTATTGCCTTTTATTATTATTGCCTTTACCTTTTCATATGATAATAATAACAATAATAATAATAATATGGTGATAATAATAATATATGATGATGACAATAAATATATGATGATGATGATAGTAATAGTAATAGTAATAATAATAATAATAATGTTCAAAAATAAAACCAACTTGGGTTGGTTTCATTTTTGAACATTATTATTATTATTATTATTATGGTTTCATTTTTGAACATTATTATTATTATTATTATCCTGTATTTATTATCATCATCTATTATTATTATTAATATTATTGAGCCGCCAAGCCAGTTTCCTGGGGGTATCCATGCAAATACACATTATTATTATTATTATTATTATTATTATTATGAATTATTGGCAGTTCTGAGATGAGTCCCCATCTTGGTTTCCTCCTCCCGGGTGGCACCGCGGAGTGTGTCTTCCTCCTCGTGGGCGCTTCCGCTCCAGACGGTTGTCCTTCCTCTGCCGGGAACCCACTTCCTCCTCGTGGGCTTCTGAGGGTGACGTCTCGGCCTCTTTCTCTTTCTTTGCCAGGCACAGAAGCAGCAGAGGCAGCAGCACCTTCTTCTCCCCTTTGGCTAGCCCAGGCCCGGCCGCACTATGCATCCCAAGGGCCGTGGCGGGGGCACCCTCCTCCTCCTCCCCCTCCTCGCCCTCCTCGCCTTGGGGGCCACGGACGCCCACCTCGTGCCACGGCTCTCCTTCCAGAAAGGTAAGACCCCCAACAAGGTGGGTTGAGGTGGGTGGGTGAGAGGCAGGTAGGCATCAAGGTGGGTGGATGGACGGATGGATTGATAGATATGGATAGATAGACACCGATTAATAGATAGACAGCCATCAATATGGATGGATGGATGGATGGATGGATAGATAGATAGATAGATAGATAGATAGACAGGCAGGCAGGCATCAATATGGAGAGATAGATAGATAGATAGATAGATAGATAGATATGGATGGATACATATCAAAATGGATGGATGGACGGATAGATAGACAGACATTAGCATGGATGGATGGATGGATGCATAGGGATAGATATAGAGGGATGGATGGATGGATGGATAGATAGACAGACAGACATCAACATGGATGGATGGATCAAGGGATAGATAGATAGATAGATAGATAGATAGATAGATAGATAGATAGATAGAGATATATATGGATGGATGGATGGATGGATGGATGGGTGGATTGATAGATGGATTGATAGATGGATTGATAGATGGATAGATGATGGATGGATGGATGGATAGATGGATGGATAGACACCGATTAATAGATAAATAGACAGGCATCAATATGGCTTGATAGATATGGACCATAGGATACATAGATGAATAGATAGACATTGATTAATAGATAGACAGACAGGAGAAATAGATAGATAGATATATAAAGAGATAGATAGATAGTTAGATAGATAGATAGGTATCATAGGATATATATATATGAATAGACAGATATGGATAGATAGATAAATATGACTATATGGCTAGATAGATAGATAGATAGATAGATAGATAGATATGGATGAATAGATATGGATAGATAGACATCAATTAATAGATAAATAGACAGGCATCAATATGGATGGATGGATGGATGGATAGATAGATAGATAGATAGATAGATAGATAGATAGATCTGGATCATAGGATACATAGATATGAATAGACAGATATGGATAGATAGAGAAATATGAATATATGGATAGATAGATACATAGACAGATAGACATCAATAGGAATGGATAGATTGGTGGATGGACAAAGGGATGGGTAGACAGATAGATAGACATCACTATGGATGGATGGATGGATGGATGGATAGAGATAGATAGAGAGATAGATATGGATAGATAGATAGATATGGATGGATGGATGGATGGATAGATAGATAGGAATTGATAGATATGGATAAATAGACATCAATATGGATGGATGGATAGATAGATAGATATCAATGTGGATGGATTGATGAGTCATTGTGTCGATCGATCAATATGGCTAGATAGATATGAATGGATAAATAGATTGATAGATATCAAGATGGATGAATCAATGGATAGATAGATCAATATGGATCGATAGATATGGATGGCTAGATAGATAGATTGATAGATATCAAGATGGATGGATCGATGGATAGATAGATATGGATGAATAAATATGAATGGATAGATGTATATATATATGGATAGATAGACAGGCATCAGTATGGATGGATTTGTGGATATAGATAGATAGATAGATAGATAGATAGATAGATAGACAGACATGCATCAATATGGATGGATGGACGGACGGACAGATAGATCGCTAGATCGATAGAGATGGATCGATAGACAAGCAGGCAGGTAGACATCAATTTGTGTGTATGGATGGATATGAATAGATAGATAATAGAGATAAATAAATAGATATGGATGGATGGATGGATGGATGGAGACATACATACATAAATACATACATGGATAGGCATAAATATGGAGGGAGGGATAAACAGACGGACAGACAGATAGACACAGCAAAATGGATGTATCTGGATAGATAGAGAGAAAGAGAGGGATGGGTGGATAGACAGATAGATACACAGACAGGCAAAAATGGATAGATATGGATGGATAGATTATTGATCTATAGATAGAAATCAATATGGAGGGATGGAAAGATAGATAGATAGAGAGAGAAAGACAGACCGACATTGATAGATATGGATGGAGAGACAGACAGACAGATAGATATGAATGGATAGATAGATAGATAGATAGATAGATAGATAGATGGATGTATGGATAGATGGATAGATGGATGGATGGACTGATAGATGGATTGATAGATGGATAGATGGATGGATTGATAGATGTATGGATAGATGTATGGATAGATGGATGTATGGATAGATGGATGGATAGATGGATGGATAGATGGATGTATGGATAGATGGATGGATGGATGGATAGATGTATGGATAGATGGATTGATAGATAGACTGGTGGATAGATGTATGGATAGATGGATTGATAGATTGATAGACGGATGGATGGATATATGGATGTATGGATAGATGGATTGATAGATGGATAGATGGATGGATTGATAGATGTATGGATAGATGTATGGATAGATGGATGTATGGATAGATGGATGGATAGATGGATGGATAGATGGATGTATGGATAGATGGATGGATGGATGGATAGATGTATGGATAGATGGATTGATAGATAGACTGGTGGATAGATGTATGGATAGATGGATTGATAGATTGATAGACGGATGGATGGATATATGGATGTATGGATAGATGAATTGATAGATGGATAGATGGATTGATAGATATATGGATGTATGGATAGATGGATGGATAGATGGATGGATAGATGGATTGATAGATGGATGGATGGATGGATAGATGTATGGATAGATGGATTGATAGATAGACGGGTGGATAGATGTATGGATAGATGGATTGATAGATTGATAGACGGATGGATGGATAGATATATGGATGTATGGATAGATGGATGGATAGATGGATTGATTGATGGATGGATGGATGGATGGATGGATGGATAGATGGATTGATAGATAGATGGGTGTATGGATGGATGGATGGATGAATAGATGTATGGATAGATGGATTGATAGATGGATGGATGGATGGATGGATGGATGGATGGATGGATAGATGGATAGATGGATGGATGGATAGATGTATGGATAGATGGAGTGATAGATGGGTAGATGGATGGATGGATGGATGGATAGATAGATAGATAGATAGATAGATAGATAGATAGATAGATGGATGGATGGATGGTCGAATGGATGAATGGATAGATAGATAAATGGATGGATGGATGGATAGATGGATGGGTGGATGGATGGATGGATAGAGAGATAGATAGATAGATAGCCTTCAGGCTGAGAGAGGCATATAAATATGGTAAATAAGTAATATATAGCTAGATATACATCAGGATGGATGGGTGGATGGATGGTTAGATAGACAGACAGGCATGGATGGCTCTTGATTAATTGATGGATGGATGGATGGATAGCTAGATGGGTTCCTAGAATGGTTGGGTGGGGTCCCCCAAGGCCATCCAGTCCTGCACAGGATCTCCCTCTCAAGCGTGGGACGCACACACGCCCCTGGGTGCCCGCCTCGCAAGGGTGGTTGACTCAACCTGAGCACAACCACAAAGTGGGAGGAGGAGGAAACAGGAAGCGACCTTTGCAGAAGAGGAAGTGTCACCTCTGCGTGGCTCCCAAAAAGGGATCTGGGCCGCCTTTGCAGAAGGCAGGAGGGCCACTTGGGCCCCACTCTCACCACGGTTCCTCTTTTGCAAGAAGGAGAAGACACTCTCCAGATTAAAGCCATGGCATGGATCTCTCTGTGTGTGTACATATATATATACAGACCGTGCCTGAGTTACAAATATACACCAACTTGCAGTTAAGAATGGGGTGGACTGGATGTCTTTTGGATGTCCCTTCCAAATCTGCCATGTTCCATATCTCAATAATATATAGATATAGATAGAGGCCCCCAGTGGCGCAGTGGGTTAAAGCGCTGAGCTGCTGAGCTTGTTGATCAAAAGGTTGCAGGTTCGATTCCAGGGAGCGGCGTGAGCTTCTGCTGTCAGCCCTAGCTTCTGTCAACCTAGCAGTTCGAAAACATGCAAATGGGAGTAGATCAATAGGTACTGCTCCGGCGGGAAGGTAACGGCGCTCCATGCAGTCATGCCTATGGCCACATGACCTTGGAGGTGTCTATGGACAATGCTCTCACTGTTAGCCCCAGCTTCTGCCAACCTAGCAGTTCGAAAACATGCAAATGTGAGTAGATCAATAGGTACCGCTCCGGTGGGAAGGTAACGGCGCTCCATGCAGTCATGCCAATGGCCACATGACCTTGGAGGTGTCTACGGACAATGCTCTCGCTGGTAGCCTCAGCTTCTGTCAACCTAGCAGTTCGAAAACATGCAAATGTGAGTAGATCAATAGGTACCGCTCCGGTGGGAAGGTAACGGCGCTCCATGCGGTCATGCCAATGGCCCCATGACCTTGGAGGTGTCTACGGACAACGCTGGCTCTTCGGCTTAGACATGGAGATGAACACCACACCCCAGAGTCAGACATGACTGGACTTAATGTCAGGGGACTACCTTTACCTTTACTATAGATAGAGGCTGTCCCTGAGTTACAAACATCCGGTTTACAAAGGACTCACAGTTAAGAGTGGCAGCAGCGGCAGCAAAAACCCGCGAAACTGCGAAAATACCGCGATATAGATTTTAAATTAATATTTGTTGCAATCCGCAAAATAGCGAGTCTGCAATAAGCGAACCGCGAAGTAGCGAGGGGACACTGTCTATATGTACAGGCTGTTCCTAAGTGACAAGC
>NC_090032.1:22770109-22782609 GCF_037176765.1 Anolis sagrei
TTTGTTCCTACACCTTCCCTTCCGCTCCTTTTTTCTTCCTTCCTTCCTTCCTCCCTTCTTTCCCATGCTCCTACTCTCTCTTTCTTCTTTCTTTCTTTCCTCCCTTTCTTCCCTCATATACTTTCCCAACTTCTCCTTCCTTCCTTTTTTCATACACCTTCCCTTCCGCTTCCCTCCTTTTGTTTATTTCCTACCTTTCTTCTCTGATATCCCTGCCTTCCTACTTTCCTTCCTTCCTACACCTTCCCTTCCCCTTCCCACTTTTCTTCTTTCTTTTCTTCTTTTCTTCTTTCCTTCCTTGAGGGATGGATTGCGTCAGACGGGACGGGGATTGGAGGGGGCGTAGTTTCATGGGAAGGGGCGTGACCGGCGGAGGAGGAGGGGCAGGAGGGAAGGATGGCGTGAGTGCGGGAAGGGGCGGGGCGGTGGAGGGTGGGGGCGTGCCTTTCTCGGAGGGGGCGTGGGCGGCGGAGGAGGAGGAGGGGGAGGAGGGAAGGATGGCGTATGTGTGGGTAGGGGCGGGGCGCCAACGGGAGGGGCGTGGCTTCCGCGGAGGGGGCGTGGTCCGGCCATGTGCGCGCATGCCAGCCGGCTCACACCGCCTCTGCGCATGCTCTGTTTGCTTCTGTGATTGTGAGTTTGTTGTAATGTTGTTTTGAATTGTGATGAGTGTTGTGCATACCTTGTGGTTTGAGGTATGCGTACGCCAAGTTTGGTGAGTTTTCGTCCGGGGTTTTTCGCGTTTTGCGGTCCCTAACGACGCCCTTTTGGATTTTATATATATAGATGGTCTGGTTGCCCCTGACATGATAAATAAATAAATAAATATAAATAGCCAGCCGTCTTGACCTCCGTTCTTCCTTCCTTCCTTCCTTCCTTCCTTCCTTCCTTCCTTCCTTCCTTCCTTCCTTCCTTCCTGCAGACGGAGAGCTCTACGCGGGGACCATGAACAACTTCCAGGGCAACGAGCCCATCATCTCCCGGACCCTCGGCACGCGCACCCCCCTCAAGACGGACAGCTTCCTCACCTGGCTCCACCGTACGTCAGCATAATAGTAATAACAACAACAACAACAACAACAACAACAACAATAATAGATCCTTAATGCAACCAAGGATAATGGGGCAGTTGCTTTGAAATGTTAAGAGAGGATGATAATAATAATAATAATAATAATAATAATAATAGAGGCCAGGGTAAAGCAGGAGGAAGCGATCATCATCATCATCATCATCTTATGCAAGCAAGGATAGACGCAGGCTAATTGGGGCCAGCTGCTTGGAGAAGTGGGTTGGAAATAGAAATAATGATCATGAGGATGATGATGCATTCCTTCTGCAATTAAAGATGGATATGCAATCTACCAGACCAGGTGCTTGGAAAAGTCAGAAAGGCAGAGAATAATATTTGATGGTGATGATGATGATGATGATGATGATGATATATCCTAAAGATCAGGATAACTCAAAAAGAAGAAGAAGAAGTAGTAATCATCATCATCCTGGAGACCAGAATAAACCAGAAATAATAACAACAATAATAACAACAGCGATCATAATAATAATAATAATAATGATAATCATCATCATCATCCTGGAGACCAGAATAAATCAGAAATAATAACAACAATAATAACAACAGCGATCATAATAATAATAATAATAATGATAATCATCATCATCATCCTGGAAACCAGAATAAATCAGAAATAATAACAACAATAATAACAACAGCGATAATAATAATAATAATAATAATAATGATAATCATCATCATCATCCTGGAGACCAGAATAAACCAGAAATAATAACAACAATAATAACAACAGCGATCATAATAATAATAATAATAATGATAATCATCATCATCATCCTGGAAACCAGAATAAATCAGAAATAATAACAACAATAATAACAACAGCGATCATAATAATAATAATAATAATGATAATCATCATCATCATCCTGGAAACCAGAATAAACCAGAAATAATAACAACAATAATAACAACAGCGATCATAATAATAATAATAATAATGATAATCATCATCATCATCCTGGAGACCAGAATAAATCAGAAATAATAACAACAATAATAACAACAGCGATCATAATAATAATAATAATAATGATAATCATCATCATCATCCTGGAGACCAGAATAAACCAGAAATAATAACAACAATAATAACAACAGCGATCATAATAATAATAATAATAATGATAATCATCATCATCATCCTGGAAACCAGAATAAATCAGAAATAATAACAACAATAATAACAACAGCGATCATAATAATAATAATAATAATGATAATCATCATCATCATCCTGGAAACCAGAATAAATCAGAAATAATAACAACAATAATAACAACAGCGATCATAATAATAATAATAATAATAATGATAATCATCATCATCATCCTGGAGACCAGAATAAACCAGAAATAATAACAACAATAATAACAACAGCGATCATAATAATAATAATAATAATGATAATCATCATCATCATCCTGGAGACCAGAATAAATCAGAAATAATAACAACAATAATAACAACAGCGATCATAATAATAATAATAATAATGATAATCATCATCATCATCCTGGAAACCAGAATAAATCAGAAATAATAACAACAATAATAACAACAGCGATCATAATAATAATAATAATAATGATAATCATCATCATCATCCTGGAAACCAGAATAAATCAGAAATAATAACAACAATAATAACAACAGCGATCATAATAATAATAATAATAATGATAATCATCATCATCATCCTGGAAACCAGAATAAATCAGAAATAATAACAACAATAATAACAACAGCGATCATAATAATAATAATAATAATAATGATAATCATCATCATCATCCTGGAGACCAGAATAAACCAGAAATAATAACAACAATAATAACAACAGCGATCATAATAATAATAATAATAATGATAATCATCATCATCATCCTGGAGACCAGAATAAATCAGAAATAATAACAACAATAATAACAACAGCGATCATAATAATAATAATAATAATGATAATCATCATCATCATCCTGGAGACCAGAATAAACCAGAAATAATAACAACAATAATAACAACAGCGATCATAATAATAATAATAATAATGATAATCATCATCATCATCCTGGAAACCAGAATAAATCAGAAATAATAACAACAATAATAACAACAGCGATAATAATAATAATAATAATAATGATAATGATAATCATCATCATCATCCTGGAAACCAGAATAAATCAGAAATAATAACAACAATAATAACAACAGCGATCATAATAATAATAATAATAATGATAATCATCATCATCATCCTGGAGACCAGAATAAACCAGAAATAATAACAACAATAATAACAACAGCGATCATAATAATAATAATAATAATGATAATCATCATCATCATCCTGGAAACCAGAATAAATCAGAAATAATAACAACAATAATAACAACAGCGATCATAATAATAATAATAATAATGATAATCATCATCATCATCCTGGAAACCAGAATAAATCAGAAATAATAACAACAATAATAACAACAGCGATCATAATAATAATAATAATAATAATGATAATCATCATCATCATCCTGGAAACCAGAATAAATCAGAAATAATAACAACAATAATAACAACAGCGATAATAATAATAATAATAATAATAATGATAATCATCATCTTGGAGACCAGAATAAATCAGAAATAATAACAATAGCAATACCAATAATAATAATAATAATAATAATAATAATGATAATGATAATCACCATCTTGGAGACCAGAATAAATCAGAAATAATAACAATAATAGCAATACCAATAATAATCATAATCATAATCATAATCATAATCCTGGAGACCACAATAAATCAGAAATAATAACAATAATAGCAATAATAATAATAATAATAATAATAATGATGATGATGATAATGATAATGATAATCATCATCATCCTGGAGACCAGAATAAATCAGAAATAATAACAATAATAATAACAACAACAACAGCGATAATAATAATGATAATCATCCTGGAGACCAGAATAAATCAGAAATAATAACAACAACGTCAATAATAAGAACAACAACAACAACAACAACAATAATAATAATAATAATAATGTATTCCTTATGCAACCAAGGATGGATTCAGGCTAATGAGGGCTAGCCTCTTGGAGAAGGAGTGGGTTAGAAATGCAAGTAATAGTAATAATAATAATATTAATAATAATATATCCTGGAAACAGGGATAAAGCAGGAAGAAATAATAATAATAGTAATAATAATAACATCCAATATGCAACCAATATAGATTTGGGCTCCTGGGGGTCTGCTGCTTTAAGAAGAGGGTTAGTCATAGAAATCATAACAATATATTATAATTATAATTATGATGTACGGTATTTATTCCTGATGGCAACTAAGGATGGAGGCCAGATGCTTGGAGAAGAAGTGGGTTAGAAATAGAAATGCTTATGATGATGATGACGATGAGAAAGTAGTCCTTGTGCAACTAAGGGATGGATTTGGGCTAATGTGAGCCAGCTGCTTTGAGAAGTTAGGCACATAATAATAATGTAATATATATATATATATATATATATATGTAATGGTCAATGACCAGCACCAAAAATGTAGAAACGTCAGATAAGAACATATACATTCAGGCATTAAGAAACAGTGTCAAAGGCAAAGTTAAATGAATTATGATTAAATATATAATATAATATATATTTATATTAATAACATATCAATAATATAATATATATGTATAATAATAATAATAATAATGTATTATTATTATGCATTCCTCATGCAACCAAGGATGGATTCAAGCTACTTTGAGTGAGAAGTTAGGCATATAATAATAATGTATTATTATTGCATATATGATGTAATATAATAATAATAATAATATATTATTATTTATTATTATTATGCATTCCTCATACAAACAAGGATGGATTCAGGCTACTTTAAAAAGTTAGGCATATAATAATAATAATGTATTATTATTGCATATATAATAATAATAATAATAATAATATTATTATTATTATTATTATTATGCATTCCTCATGTATCCAAGGATGGATTCAGGCAACTACTTGGGTACATGAGGAATGCATAATAATAATAATAATAATAATAACAACAACAACAACAGTAATATTATATTATATTATATATTATTATTATATATAAGCATATAATAATAATGTATTATTATTGCATATATAATATAATATAAATTATTATTATTATTATTATTATTATTATTATTATTATTATTATGCATTCCTCATGCAACCAAGGATGGATTCCGGTCACGGGGGGCCAACTGCTTTGAGAAGTTAGGCATATAATAATATTGTATTATTATTGCATATATAATATATAATAATAATAATAATAATATATTATCATTATTATTATTATTATTATTATTATTATTATTATGCATTCCTCATGCAACCAAGGATGGATTCCGGTCACGGGGGGCCAACTGCTTTGAGAAGTTAGGCATATAATAATATTGTATTATTATTGCATATATAATATATAATAATAATAATAATAATATATTATCATTATTATTATTATTATTATTATTATTATTATTATGCATTCCTCATGCAACCAAGGATGGATTCCGGTCACGGGGGGCCAACTGCTTTGAGAAGTTAGGCATATAATAATATTGTATTATTATTGCATATATAATATATAATAATAATAATAATAATATATTATCATTATTATTATTATTATTATTATTATTATTATTATTATGCATTCCTCATGCAACCAAGGATGGATTCCGGTCACGGGGGGCCAACTGCTTTGAGAAGTTAGGCATATAATAATATTGTATTATTATTGCATATATAATATATAATAATAATAATAATAATAATAATAATAATAATATATTATCATTATTATTATTATTATTATTATTATTATTATGCATTCCTCATGCAACCAAGGATGGATTCCGGTCACGGGGGGCCAACTGCTTTGAGAAGTTAGGCATATAATAATATTGTATTATTATTGCATATATAATATATAATAATAATAATAATAATATATTATCATTATCATTATTATTATTATTATTATTATTATGCATTCCTCATGCAACCAAGGATGGATTCCGGTCACGGGGGGCCAACTGCTTTGAGAAGTTAGGCATATAATAATATTGTATTATTATTGCATATATAATATATAATAATAATAATAATAATAATAATAATATATTATCATTATTATTATTATTATTATTATTATTATTATGCATTCCTCATGCAACCAAGGATGGATTCCGGTCACGGGGGGCCAACTGCTTTGAGAAGTTAGGCATATAATAATATTGTATTATTATTGCATATATAATATATAATAATAATAATAATAATATATTATCATTATTATTATTATTATTATTATTATTATTATTATTATGCATTCCTCATGCAACCAAGGATGGATTCCGGTCACGGGGGGCCAACTGCTTTGAGAAGTTAGGCATATAATAATATTGTATTATTATTGCATATATAATATATAATAATAATAATAATAATAATAATAATAATAATAATAATAATAATAATATATTATCATTATTATTATTATTATTATTATTATTATTATGCATTCCTCATGCAACCAAGGATGGATTCCGGTCACGGGGGGCCAACTGCTTTGAGAAGTTAGGCATATAATAATATTGTATTATTATTGCATATATAATATATAATAATAATAATAATAATATATTATCATTATTATTATTATTATTATTATTATTATTATTATGCATTCCTCATGCAACCAAGGATGGATTCCGGTCACGGGGGGCCAACTGCTTTGAGAAGTTAGGCATATAATAATATTGTATTATTATTGCATATATAATATATAATAATAATAATAATAATATATTATCATTATTATTATTATTATTATTATTATTATTATTATTATTATGCATTCCTCATGCAACCAAGGATGGATTCCGGTCACGGGGGGCCAACTGCTTTGAGAAGTTAGGCATATAATAATATTGTATTATTATTGCATATATAATATATAATAATAATAATAATAATATATTATCATTATTATTATTATTATTATTATTATTATTATTATTATTATTATGCATTCCTCATGCAACCAAGGATGGATTCCGGTCACGGGGGGCCAACTGCTTTGAGAAGTTAGGCATATAATAATATTGTATTATTATTGCATATATAATATATAATAATAATAATAATAATATATTATCATTATTATTATTATTATTATTATTATTATTATTATTATGCATTCCTCATGCAACCAAGGATGGATTCCGGTCACGGGGGGCCAACTGCTTTGAGAAGTTAGGCATATAATAATATTGTATTATTATTGCATATATAATATATAATAATAATAATAATAATATATTATCATTATCATTATTATTATTATTATTATTATTATGCATTCCTCATGCAACCAAGGATGGATTCCGGTCACGGGGGGCCAACTGCTTTGAGAAGTTAGGCATATAATAATATTGTATTATTATTGCATATATAATAATAATAATAATAATATATTATTATTATTATTATTATCATTATTATTATTATTATTATTATTATTATGCATTCCTCATGCAACCAAGGGTGGATTCAGGCTACTTTAACAAGTTAGGCATATAATAATAATGTATTATTATTGCATAATAATAATAATAATAATAGTAATATATTATTATTATTATTATTATTATTATTATTATTATTATTATTATTATTATGCATTCCTCATGCATCCAAGGATGGATTCCGGTCACGGGGGGCCAGCTGCTTTGAGAAGTTAGACATATAATAGAATTAATAATACGAATAATATTATTAATAACGATTCTAATTCTAATTGTAGCGGACGCGTCGTTTGTGGGCTCGTTCAGCCCTGCAGCCCTTGACCCGGAGGCGGAGGGCAAGGTCTACTTCTTCTTCTCGGAGACCGGGAAGGAGTTCGACTTCTTCGAGCGGCTGACCGTCCCCCGCGTGGCCCGCGTCTGCAAGGTCAGGAAGCCCATTGGCCCGTTCAAACACCCGGGGGCGCCCTCGGCCAATCGTGAGGAAGGTGGGGGCTCCCTCCGGTGGCCGGGCAGGGCGTTGCATCCTCCCTCTTTGCCTCTCTTTGCCTAGAACGACGTGGGCGGGGACAAGGTGTTACAGAAGAAGTGGACGACCTTCCTGAAGGCGGGGCTCTCCTGTAGCCAAGGCAACGGGCACTTCCCCTTCACCCTCCTCCGCCACGTGGCCCCCCTCCACCAGACACAAGGGGGCCCCACGCTCCTCTACGGGGTCTTCGCTTCGCAATGGTAATTAAGGCGGGGGGATTATAAGCAAATGGGGCGGGGTCACATCATGTATTATTATATTAACTGTATTAAGAGGCATTAGGAAGGTTGAGAAACACTGACGTAAACCTTCAGAGAGCTTCAGTTCAACCATCTCAAAGCTCCCTGTTTGGGCGGTGATGGCATGATCGTCAGCATAGATGAAACTCTCTGTCCCTTCTGGCAGTGGCTGGTCATTTGTGTAGATGTTAAATATGAGGAACTGTATTAAGAGGCATTAGCAAGGTTGAGAAACACTGACCTACAGCTTTGGAGAGCTTCTGTTCAACCGTTTCAAAACTCTCTGCTTGAGCGGTGATGGCATGATCGTCAGCGTATATTAAACTCTCTGTCCCTTCTGGCAATGGCTGGTCATTTGTGTAGATGTTAAACACTAGGAACTGTATTAAGAGGCATTAGGAAGGTTGGGAAACACTGAGCTAAAGCTTCGGAGAGCTTCAGTTCAACCATCTCAAAGCTCCCTGTTTGGGCGGTGATGGCATGATCGTCAGCATAGATGAAACTCTCTGTCCCTTCTGGCTGTGGCTGGTCATTTGTGTAAACGTTAAACATTGATGGAGCTGGGTCTCATCCCTCAGTCCTATGGACACCTGAGCATTCAGAAAGTTTCTGTCCAACAATTTCAAAGCTCCCTGCTTGGGTGGTGGTGGCATGATCGTCAGCATAGATGAAACTCTCTGTCCCTTCTGGCAGTGGCTGTTCATTTGTGTAGATGTTAAACATGAGGAACTGTATTAAGAGGCATTAGGAAGGTTGAGAAACACTGACCTACAGCTTTGGAGAGCTTCTGTTCAACCGTTTCAAAGCTCTCTGCTTGAGCGGTGATGGCATGATCGTCAGCATAGATGAAACTCTCTGTCCTTGTGGCAGTGGCTGGTCATTTGTGTAGATGCTGAACATGGATGGAGCAAGCACGCTCCCCTGAGGCCGGCCGTTCTTCTGTTTCCGTCCTCTGCTTCTCTGGCCTTGGAACTCAACAAAAAAGCTCCTGTTTTGTAGCAGGTTTCCTATGCTGACGATCATGCCATCACCGCCCAAGCAGGATGAGTTAGTAGTCCTTTGTGATATTATACAATTTTTCTCAGGAGAAGGCGATGATTTACGATGAGAATCAGAGTGAAGAAGCCCCCTGACCACCCAAAAATGTGGGGATTTATAAAAAGACACTATGATGTAATGGGTTGACTGGAAAGACATGTGTCAGCAGCTGATTGGCTGAATACGCTAGGAGCCAGACAGAAGACTGTTTAAAGGACTATTTATTCCCCTGTGTTCTCTGTAAGAATTCAGAGAGACTGTTGCATATATTGTTTGACCTGTTGGGCTGAAGTAAAGTTACTCGTTACTCGTTACACAAATCTGAGTGACATGTTATGATACTGCAGGGCATATTTTGGTTCAGAAACAGTGGTAAAGCTTCTGTTTATTGACATCTACAACCTCCGATCTATGAATTGTGCTGGGGCTCCCATGCCCGACCAGTGTGAGGCATAGTTCCTCCGAGCATGTGCAGAGTGCCTTTTTGTCGCGCAGGCAAGGGGGCTCTTCCTTGCCCTCCTCCTCGGCGGTGTGTGCCTTCAGCTTGTCCTCCATCCAGCGTGCCTTTGAGGGCAAGTACAAGGAGCTGAACAAGGACTGCTCCCGGTGGGTGACCTACAGCGGGCCCCCCATGGAGCCACGGCCCGGAAGCGTGAGTCATCGGGGGGCACGGGGGGGGGGGCACACGGGGTCACGGGGAGCGGTCCGGTCGCTCTCTTATTCTCCCCCCCTCTTCCGCAGTGTGGGGTGGGCCCCTCCTCGGACAAGGCCTTGACCTTCATGAAGGGCCGGGGGGGCACATGGGGTCATGGGGAGCGGTCCAGTCGCTCTCTTATTCTCCCCCCTCTTCCGCAGTGTGGGGTGGGCCCCTCCTCGGACAAGGCGTTGACCTTCATGAAGGACCGGGGGGGGCACACGGGGTCACGGGGAGCGGTCCGGTCACTCTCTTATTCTCCCCCCCTCCTCCGCAGTGTGGTGTGGGCCCCTCCTCGGACAAGGCGTTGACCTTCATGAAGGCCCGGGGGGGCACACGGGGTCACGGGGAGCGGTCCGGTCACTCTCTTATTCTCCCCCCCTCCTCCGCAGTGTGGTGTGGGCCCCTCCTCGGACAAGGCGTTGACCTTCATGAAGGACCGGGGGGGCACACGGGGTCACGGGGAGCGGTCCGGTCACTCTCTTATTCTCCCCCCCCCCTCCTCCGCAGTGTGGTGTGGGCCCCTCCTCGGACAAGGCCTTGACCTTCATGAAGGACCGGGGGGGCACACGGGGTCACGGGGAGCGGTCCGGTCGCTCTCTTATTCTCCCCCCCCCCCCTCTGCAGTGTGGTGTGGGCCCCTCCTCGGACAAGGCGTTGACCTTCATGAAGGACCGGGGGGGCACACGGGGTCACGGGGAGCGGTCCGGTCGCTCTCTTATTCTCCCCCCCCTCCTCCGCAGTGTGGTGTGGGCCCCTCCTCGGACAAGGCCTTGACCTTCATGAAGGACCGGGGGGGCACACGGGGTCACGGGGAGCGGTCCGGTTACTCTCTTATTCCCCCCTCCCCGTCTACACAGTGTGGTGTGGGCCCCTCCTCGGACAAGGCCTTGACCTTCATGAAGGACCACTTCCTGATGGAGGAGCGCGTGGCCCCAGTCCTCGGGCGGCCCCTCCTGGTGGCACAGGGGCCCCCCTACTCGCGCCTCGCCCTCCACACCACTCGCCTCGCCAACGGAAAGGCAATCACCGTCCTCTTCCTGGGAACAGGTGGGCCCTCTTCCTCTTCCTCTTCCTCCTCCTTCATCTTCATCACCATCTTCATCACCTCTAAATAATAATGTTCTGAATAAAAATGTTGTTATGTACTAATAATAAATTTATTTTTATGGTTTATTATTATAATGCAGTTATTATTATTATTATTAACATTAAATAATGTTCAAATTCTAAATAATAATGTTCTGAATAATGTTATTATTTATTAATAGTAATATTTTTCTTTATAATGTATTATTATATTGCAGTTATTATTATTAATAATAAATATGCTAAATAATAATGTTCTGAATAATGTTGTTTATTAATAATAATATTTTAATGATTTATTATTATAATGCAGTTATTATTATTAATAATAATGCTAAATAATAATGTTCTGGATAATGTTGTTATTTATTAATAATATTTATCTTTATAATTTATTATTATAATGCAAATATTAATAATAATGCTAAATAATAATGTTCAAATTCTAAATAATAATGTTCTGAATAATAATGTTGTTATTTATTAATAATAATATTTATTTTTGATGATTTATTATTATAATGCAACTGCATTATAATAATAAATCATAAAAAATATTAATAAGCATTATTAATAATAATGCTAAATAATAATGTTCAAATCCTAAATAATAATATTCTGAATAATAATGTTATTTATTAATAATAATATTTATTTTTATGATTTATTATTACAATGCAGTTGTTATTATACTAAATAATAATGTTCAAATTCTAAATAGTAATGTTCTGAATAATATTGTTATTTATTAATAATAACATTTATCTTTATAATTTATTATAATGCACTTATTATTAATAATAATAATGCTAAATAATAATGTTCACATTCTAAATAATAATGTTCTGAATAATAATGTTGTTGCTATTTATTAATAATAATATTTATTGTTATGATTTATTACTAATGCAGTTAATAATAATAATAAATAACAGTTATGTATTATTAATAATAATGCTGAATAATAATGTTAAAATTCTAAATAATAATGCTCTGAATAATAATGTATTTATTACTTATGACCATTAACAATATTTAGTTTTATGATTTAGTATTGTAATGCCAAATATTAGTATTTATTAATAATACATTGTTGTTATTTATTTATTTATTAATAATTATTATTTTTATGATTTATTGCAATGCAGTTATTATTAATAATAATAAATAATAGTCATGTATTATTATTAATAAT
>NC_090032.1:22787609-22900109 GCF_037176765.1 Anolis sagrei
GCCAGGAGAGATCAAATGGGGTTGCTTAGCAGAACAGGGTGGGTTTGGATGACCTTCAAGGGTCCCAAGCCAATTAGGTTTCCGTCCCATTGATACCGAATCGCCGTCTTTTTTAGCAGATGGTCATCTGCCAGGAGGGATCGGGTGGGGTCGCTTAGCAGAACAGGGTGGGTTTGGATGACCTTCAAGGGTCCCAAGCCAATTAGGTTTCCGTCCCATTGATACTGAATTGCCGTCTTTTTCAGCAGATGGTCATCCGCCAGGAGGGATCGGATTGTGCCCAGCATAATGGGGTTGGTTTGGATGACCTTTTGGGGGTCCCCTTCCAAGCCTCGGAAGAAAGAGAGGGGTGGGTTTCTGAGCCAATGTCCCACCCCATTGGTCTGGAGTTGCCTTCTTCGTCACTAGATGGCCATCTGCCGGGAGGGATCGAATTGTGTTGTATATGATATTGGTTTGGGCAACCTTTAGGGGCCCCTTCCAAGCCAATTAGGGTTAAATAAGGAAAGAAAAGAATGGTTTATTTAGTGTGAGATTGGGATAATTTCATCCCTTTTGGCTGGATGGCCATCTGCTAGGAGAGATTGAATTGTGTTGTATCTTGTATTGAGTTGGATCGTTTTAGGGGTCCCTTCCAAGCCAATTCGGGTTAAATAAGGAAAGAAAATAATGGGCTTTTTATGATAAGAGACTGAGCCAATTTCCCATCTCTTTTGACTGAATGGCCATCTGCTGGGAGGGATCGGATTGTGTTCAATATTGTATTGGTTTGGATGACCTTTGGGGGTCCCTTCCAAGCCAATTAGGATTAAATAAGGAAAGAAAAGAATGAGTTTTCATGGGCGAGATTGAGCTACATTTAATTCCTTTTGGCTGGATGGCCATCTGCTAGGAGAGATCCAATTATGTTGTATCTCGTATCGGGTTGGATGACCTTTGGGGGTCCCTTCCAAGCCAATTAGGGTTAAATAAGGAAGGACAATAATGGGCTTTTATGATAGAGACTGAGCCAATTTCCCACCACCTTTGGCAGGATGGCCATCTGCTGGGAGAGATCGGATTGTCTAGTAGTGTAGTGAGTTGGATGACCTTTAGGAGTCCCTTCCAAGCCAATTAGGGTTAAAGAAGGAAAGAAAAGAATGGGTTTTCATGGGCGAGATTGAGCTACATTTAATTCCTTTTGGCGGGATGGCCATCTGCTAGGAGAGATCGAATTGTGTTGTATATCTTATTGGATTGGATGACCTTTGCGGCCCCCTCAATGGGTTGTCAATGGGAGGAAGAGCCCTTGGTGTGTCCGAGAAAAGGATGTCCGGTGCGTCGATTGCCCTTGACCCTTCCGAGTGACCCTCAGGACTGACCGGCCTTACATAACACAATATATTCTAGAGTATTTTTTGCTATTTTCTTCCATTTTGCTGCAGAAATCAATACGTTTTTCTATGCAAAGAGCCCTTAAACAAGCACATTGGAACCCCAAAACAGGCCTTGGCTTCGCTGCCCCACATTCAACCCTCTTGCGTCCGCACCGTAGAGTTAACCCACTTTAACCACTCAATGCTCTGACTGCCTGGGAAAGTTAAGTTTGTTCTCCTTTGAGCAGAGAAAGCTTCCGAGGATCGCAGCCCACTGCCTTTGCTCTGGCTTTAAAGTGGTTTCAAACTGGGTTAATTCCACCGTGTGGACGCAAATTGCGTCCACACGGTGGAATTAACCCAGTTTGAAACCACTTTAAAGCCAGAGCAAAGGCAGTGGGCCGCGATCCTCGGAAGCCTATGAACAAACTCAGTGCCTGCATGGATTTCTAATTATTTTTCCCCCCAAAATAATCTTGTTTCTTATGTCTATTAATATGAAAAATAATGTTAATGAATGTTAATTAATGTTAAATGTGTGTTTGGGTTGGAGAGAAGGTTTCGGGATTTGCATGCGTGTTTTGCAAAAGACATTCCATTGAAAAAGCCCCCCCAAAAAATAATAATAATTAAAAATAAAAACAAAGGTATTAAATTAATAAAAATAACAAGAAAGGTATTACATTAAAAGCCTATTGTTTGGAAAGGAAATAATAATAATATAATATTATTATTAATAATGATATATTATTATATATAATATAATATAATTAATATAATTAATAATACAATATATAATCTAAAGCCTATTGTTTGGCTAAGAAATAATAATAATATATCATTATTATTATTATTATCAATATTATATTATATATAATATATAACAATATATAATAATATAATATAATAATTATATTATTGATAATATATAATCTAAAGCCTATTGTTTGGTTAGGAAGTAATAATAATATAATATTATTATTAATAATAATATAATATTATTATTAATAATAATATATTATATATTATATAATATATAATTATGTAATATAATTATTATATTATTAATAATATATTATATAATCTAAAGCCTATTTGGATAGGAAATAATAATATAATTTATTATTAATAATAATTTATTATATATAATATAATATATTATAAAATTAAATATAATTATAATTATTATATTATTAATAATATATGATCTAAAGCCTATTGTTCGGATAGGAAATAATAATATAATATAACAATTATTATTAATAATATATTGTTATATATAATATAATATGTAATATAATTATATAATATAATATAATAATTATATTATCAAGAACATATATAATCTAAAGCCTATTGTTTGGATAGGAAATAATAATATAACAATTATTAATAATATATTATGATTATATATTATATAATATATTATATAATTATATATAATTATATAATATAATAACTATATTATTAATAATATATAATCTAAAGCTTATTGTTCGGATAGGAAATAATAATAATAATATATTATTATTATTATTAATAATAATAATATATTATTATTAATAATAATAATATATTATTATTATTATTATTATTATATAATATATTATATAATTATATATAATTATGTAATATAATATAATTACTATATTATTTATAATATATTATTATTATATATTATATAATCATATATATATATATATATATAAATATTAAATCTCCTTTCCACACTGGACAGTTATACCACTTTGATTCCGGTTTAACTCCCAATTGGGATGGGTTGTCTTTGGAGTAGCGATTGTGCTGATGATGCTTCAAAATGGTGATTGTTGGCTGTTTGGTTGTTGATAGCACGGTTGTTTCGTTTTGTTTTGATATTCAGAAGGTGTAAATCCATTGTGTTGTTTATACAGACTATTTTTATTTAAAAGTGTCATGTCTCTTTAAATAATTGCGCCATTTCCATTTTTGCTCCTGGCACTGCGCCTGCGCAGTCGGGCTCCAAGAAGTCCTGGCTGCCTTATGCCGGGCATAGGCTTTCCCTCCATCTTGGTCCCTGGCGTTGCGCATGCGCAGTTGGGCAGTAGGGAGGCGATGAAGCCAGGCGCAGAATGGGATGCTGTGCTTGGGCTTTCTCTCCATCTTTGTTCCTGGCACTGCGCACGCGTAGTTCGATACCAAGAAGCCGGGACGTGTGCCTTCCATCTTTGTCACTGGCATTTCGCACAGGAAGCCCTGGCTGGGTTATAGGCTCCATCTTTGTCTCTGGCTCCACGCAGGCGCAGTTAGGCACCAGGAAGTGCTCCTTCCATCTTTGTCCCTGGCATTAGAAGATGCCGGTTTCATCCTATATAAATATATACAGACTGTTTTGATTTATTATTTTCTTTATTGAGAACATGTCTGCATAACATAAAGTACAATTAGCATACATTAGAACAGGAATATACATTAAAACAGTTTAGTTTAAAGTTTTAATTGGATTTAATTATATATCAGAACTTTTATAGAACTTTTACACATTGGACATACAGATACAGATTTTCTGCAACTACATTGGATTCACAACTACTTACAGTTACATCGGCTAACAAACAGACAAAGAAAGGGAAATTACATCTTGACCAATATGCCGATGATAACGTAGTCTGTGCGCATTCAGAAGAAGACCTACAAAGTCTGTTATGGAACTCCAATATGCTGATGATAACGTATTATATTATACGATAATATAATATAATACAATATTATGATATGATATGATATGTAATTCTATTATATATATTTATTATAATCCAATATAATAATAATAGAATCCTAATAATAGGATCCATCTAGTCCACAGCGCCATATTGCACTGTATTATATTATAATATAATATGATACAATATGATAATATATTTATATGATATGATATATAATTCTATTATAATTCTATTATATATAATTCTATTATAATTCTATTATATATATTTATTATTATCTGAAGGGGCCATTCTAGTCCACGGTGCCATATTGTATTGTATTGTATTATATTATATTATACGATAATATAATATAATACAATATTATAATATATGATATATAATTATATTATATATATTTATTATAATAATAATAGAATCCTAATAATAGGATCCATCTAGTCCACAGCACCATATTGCACTGTATTATATTATAATATAATATGATACAATATGATAATATATTTATATGATATGATATATAATTATATTATAATTATATTATATTTAATTCTATTATATATATTTATTATTATCTGAAGGGGCCATTCTAGTCCATGGTGCCATATTGTATTGTATTATATTATATTATACTATAATATAATATAATACAATATTATAATATGATATATAATATGATATAATATGATATATTATTATAATATGATATATTATTATCTGAAGGGGCCATATGTAGTCCATTGTGCCATATTGTACTGTATTCTATTCTATTATACTATACTATAATACAATACAATATTATAATATATGACATATAATTATAATTATATTATATATCTATTATAATCTAATAAAATTTATTATAAAAATGACATCTCTACACAAACACACAAATATATATACAGACACACAAATAGACAGATATATCTCTACACACCAAGCAGATATACCTTATTATTATTATTATTATAATCCACAACCTGTTCTATCTTGTGTGCCATTATTATTATTATTATTATTATTATTGATATGTATCCATTATTATCATTCTCTACAATAAATAATAATAATAATAATAATAATAATAATACAACCTATTATGACCTCTTCTTATCATAATCTATATTCATTATTCGACAATACATATATACCTTATTATTATTATTAATTATTATTATAATCCACAACCTGTTCTATCTTGTGTGCCATTATTATTATTATTATTATTGATATGTATCCATTATTATCATTCTCTACAATAAATAATAATAATACAACCTATTCTGACCTCTTCTTATCATAATCTGTGCTCATTCTTACCTATTTATAATGATACTAATAATACAGCATATAATGGCCAGACAGTGCTTGGAGCAAACAATCAGGCACATCTAATCACCTCTCAACAAAAGATTCCCCCAGGCACTGCCAGGCCATCCAATGCTAATCAAGGTGGTCAGTGGAAACATTCCCACCAAGCTCCAGCAGACAAGAGTCCTTAGTCCCACCCTGGTCATTATTCCACAGATATATCAACCCATTTTCCTACTTCCAACAGACCTCACTACCTCTGAGGATGCTTGCCACAGATGCAGGCGAAATGTCAGGAAAGAATGCCTCTAGAAGATGGCCATATAGCCCGAAAAAACCTACAACAACTCAGACATCTAATCACCTCTCAAGAGAAGATTGCCCCAGGCACTGCCAGGCCATGCAATGCTAATCAAGGTGGTCAGTTGAAACATTCCCACCCAGCTCCAGCAGACAAGAGTCCTTAGTCCCACCCTGGTCATTATTCCACAGATATATAAACCGTTTTTCCTATTTCCAACAGACCTCACTCCCTCTGAGGATGCTTGCCACAGATGCAGGCAAAACGTCAGAAGAGAATGCCTATAGAACATGGCCATATGGCCCGACAAAAACCTACAACAAGGACACCTAATCACCTCTCAACAAAAGATTGCCCCAGGCACTGCCAGGCCATCCAATGCTAATCAAGTTGGTCAGTTGAAACATTCCCCCCTAGCTCCAGCAGGCAAGAGTCCTTTGCCCCACCCTGGTCATCATTCCACAGAGATATTCCCTCTTCTTCTTCTTTTGGGGGAAGCGGAGGGGAGGGGCGTGGCTTCGGCGTGGCCCCGCCCCCTCTGCGCCTCTCTCCGCCGGAAGTGTGCCTGGGGGCGGCCGGAAGTGGGCCAGTGCGCGGGGATGGCGGAGCTGAGGGGCGTCGCGGGGGCTGCCGGGGAGGGAGGGGCGCCGGAGGGGGCGCAGGAGGGTCGCCCCGCGCTGATCCGGGTGACGGTGAAGACCCCCAAGGACAAGGAGGAGCTCCTCGCCCCGGAGACACTCTCCGTCAGGGAGGTGAGACCGGGGGCGGGGCATCGAGCACAAGGATTTGCATTCGGGGGCGGGGCTTAGAGCCAGCCTATTACTATGCAGGGAGGAGGCGTGGCCTGGAAAGGGGCGGGGCCCGGAGAAGAATAACCCTTGAGAAGGATTTGAATTGGGGGGCGGGGTTTGAAGAGAGTGGGCGGGGCCATTTACTAGACTCAACTTATTAGCATTCAGTGAAGGGGCGGGGCCTGGAAAGGGGCGGGGCCAGGAGAAGAATAACCCTTGAGAAGGAGTTGTATTCGGGGGCGGGGCTAGGAAGAGGGGCGGGGCCATTTCCTATTACTATTAAGGGAGGAGGAGGGGCCTGTAAAGGGGCGGGGATTTGTAGAGAGGGGGCGGGGCCATTTCCTAGTATTCAGTGAAGGGGCGGGGCCAGGAGAAGGATTTGCATGCAGGGGCGGGGCTTAAGGCCACCCTATTAGTATTCAGGGGGCGGGGCCTGTAAAGGGGCGGGACAAAAAGTTTTAAAATGCCTTTCCTACTATTCAGGGGGCGGGGTTTAAAGAAAAGGGGCGGTGCCAGGAAGGGGGCGGGGCCATTCCCTAGAATCAACTTATTAGTATTCAGTGAGGGGCGGGGCCATGTCCTAGACTCAACCTATTACTTATTCAGGGAGGTGAGCAGGGGGCGGGGCGGAGCCACGAGCAGATTTGCGTTTAGGGGGCGGGGCTTAGAGCCAGCCTATTAGTATTCAGGGAGGAAGCGGGGCCTGGAAAGGGGCGGGGCCAGGAGAAGAATAAGCCTTTCCTGGAGAAGGATTTGCATTCAGAGGGCGGGGTTTGTAGAAAGGGGTGGGGCTAGCAAGTGGGCGGGGCCATTCCCTAGAATCAACCTATTATTATTCAGGGAGGGGCGGGGCCTGGAAAGGGGCGGGGCCAGGAGAAGAATAAGCCTTTCCTGGAGAAGGATTTGCATTCAGGGGGCGGGGTTTGTAGAGAGGGGCGGGGCCATTTCCAAGAGTCCACTTATTAGTATTCAGGAGGCGGGGCCTGGAGAGGGGCGTGGCTAGAAGTCTGAAAAAACCTTTCCTTGAGAAGGATTTGGATTCGGGGGGCGGGGCTTAGAGCCAACCTATTAGGGAGGGGCAGAGTCTGGAAAGGGGCGGGGCCAGGAGAAGAATAAGCCTTTCTTTGAGAGGGATTTGCTTACAGGGCGGGGTTTGAAGAGAGGGGCGGGGCCATTTCCTAGAGTCAACCTATTACAATTCAGGGAGGAGGCGGGGTCTGGAAAGGGGCGGGGCTAGAGGTTTTGAAAAACCTTTCCTGGAGAAGGATTTGTACTCAGGGGGCGGGGCTAGGAAGAGGGGCGGGGCCATTTCCTAGAGTCAGCCTATTACTATTTAGTGAGGAGGAGGAGGGGTCTGTTAAGGGGCGGGGATTTGTATACAGGGGGTGGGGTTTTAGAGAGGGGGCGGGGACATTTCCTAGTTTCTTAGTATTCACGAAGGGGGCGGGGCTGTAAGTTTTTAGAAGCCTTTCCTGGAGAAGGATTTGCATTCAGGGGGCGGGGCCAGGAAGGGGCAGGGCCATTTCATAGAGTCAACCTATTAGTATTCAGGGAGGGGGCGGGGCCTGGAAAGGGGTGGGGCCAGAAGCAGAATAAGCCTTTCCTTGAGAACTATTTGTATTCAGGAGGCGGGGTTTCTAGGGAGGGGGCGGGGCCATTTCCTAGAGTGACCTTATTAATATTCAAGTAGTGGGTGGAGCCTGTAAAGGGGTGGGGCCAGAAGTTTTAAAAAGCCTTTCCTCAAGAAGGATTTGCATCCAGGGGGCGGGGTTTGTAGAGAGGGTGGGGCCATTTCCAAGTGTCAACCTATTAGAATTCAGGGAAGGGCGGGGCCAGAGGTTTTTAAAAGCCTTTCCTTGAGAAGGATTTATATTGAGGGGATGGGGCCAAGAGGGAAGGGCGGGGCTAGGAAGAGGGGCGGGGCCAGAAGCAGAATAAGCCTCTTCTTGAGAAGGATTTGTATCCAGGGGGCGGGGTTTGTAGAGAGGGGGCGGGGCCTTTTCCTAAACTTATTAGTATTCCGGTTGGGGGAGGGGCCAGAAGGAGAATAAGCCTTTCCTTGAGAAGGATTTGTATTCATGGGCGGGGCTAGGAAGAGGGGCGGGGCTCAGAGCCAACCTATGAGTATTCAAGGGGGTGGGGCTTAGGAAGGGGCAGGGCCAGGAGTAGAAAGCTTTATTCTATTCGTCTCCAGGGGCCGGGCTTGGAGTGATCTAGAACCTCACGGCCCCAAGTTTGGGCAGAAGAAGGGGGCTTGGGTGTTCTAGAACCTCACAGTCCTACGTTTGGGCAGAAGAAGGGGGCTTGGGGTGATCTAGAACCTCACAGCCCTAAGTTTGGGCAGAAGAAGGGGGCTTGGGGTGATCTAGAACCTCACAGTCCCAAGTTTGGGCATAAGAAGGGGGCTTGGTGTGATCTAGAACCTCATGGTCCTAAGTTTGGGCGGGGGAAGGGGGTCTTGGTGTGATCTAGAACCTCATGGTCCTACGTTTGGGCAGAAGAAGGGGCTTGGGGTGATCTAGAACCTCATGGCCCCAAGTTTGGGCAGAAGAAGGGGGCTTGGGGTGATCTAGAACCTCGTGGTCGTAAGTTTGGGCAGAAGAAGGGAGCTTGGTGTGATCTAGAACCTCATGGTCCTAAGTTTGAGTGGAGGAAGGGGCTTGGGTGATCCTAAGTTTGGGTGATCCTCATGGTCCTAAGTTTGAGTGGAGGAAGGGGCTTGGGTGATCTAGAACCTCATGGCCCCAAGTTTGGGCAGAAGAAGGGGGCTTGGGGTGATCTAGAACCCCATGCCCCCAAGTTTGGGCAGAAGAAGGGGCTTTGGGGTGATCTAGAACCTCGCAGCCCTACGTTTGGGTGGAGGAAGGGGCTTTGGGGTGATCTATAACCTCGTGGGCCTACGTTTGGGCATGGGAAGGGGGGGCCTTGGGGTGATCTAGAACCTCACGGTGCTAGGGTTGGGCAGGGGGAAGGAGGCCTCTAAGCACCCACCAGCCCAGCCGCCTCCTTCCGGCCAGGCACCCCCGAAGCCCTCCTGACAGACGGCCCCCCCCCCCCCCTAACGGTATCCCCTCTTCCTTCTTTCCTTCCTTCCTTCCTCAGTTCAAGGAGGAGATCTCTGGGCGGTTCAAGGCGCGCCAGGAGCAGCTGGTGCTGATCTTTGCCGGGAAGATCCTGAAGGACGGGGACTCCCTCCAGCAGCACGGCATCAAGGACGGGCTCACCGTCCACCTCGTCATCAAGACCCCCCAAAAGTAAGGGGGCAGAATCATCACAATAATAATAATAATAGATATGGCTGCAGCATCGCCAGCACTATATAGGATAATAGAGATTCCACCTGAACATGAGGAAGAACTTCCTGACTGGGAGAGCCGTTCAACAGTGGAACTCTCTGCCTCAGAGTGTGGTGGAGGCTCCTTCTATGGAAGCTTTTAAACAGAGGCTGAATGGCCATCTGTCAGGGGTGCTTTGGATGCAATGTTCCTGCTTCTTGGCAGCACTGGATGGATTCTAGGATTCTAGGATTGTATAAAGAAGAGTATAATAAAGTAATAAAATAAAATATATTGTATATACAGATAATATTTATAATATTATAATATTTATATTGTATAATATTTATAATATTATAATGTAATGCAATATAATACTAATAATAAGATATTATAATAATATATTTTATGTTACATGTAATATTACTAATAATAATACAATATAATGGTATTGTACAATATCTAAATCTATAATACTGATATTGTGCTAGGCTAATAATATAATACATTGTATATACATATATTTATAATATTATAAGGTAATGCAATACTACTAATAATATGATATTATAATTATGTATTTTATGTTACATGTAATATTACTCATAATATTACAATATAATTGTATTGCACAATATAGTAATATATAATGCTGATATTGTACTATGCTATTAATCTAATATATTGTATATAAATACAATATTTATAATACTATAATGTAATACAATATAATACTACAACTAATAATATGATGTTGTAATTATATATTTTATATTATTACAATATAAAAGTATAGTACAATATCATAATATATAATATTGTTATTATGCTATGCTATTAATATTATATATAGTATATACATATAATATTTATAATGTAATGTCATGCAATATAATACTAATAATATGATATTTTATATTACATGTAATATTACTAATAATGTTACAATATAATAGTATTGTACAATATAGTAATTTATAATGCTGATATTGTACTATGCTAATAATATAATATATTGTAAATACATATAATATTTATAATACTATAACATAATACAATATAATACTACTACTAATAATAATATGATATTATAATTATCTATTTTATATTACATGTAATATTACTAATAATATTACAATATATATAATACTGATATTGTACTATGCTAATAATATATTGTATATACATATAATATTATAATGTAATGCAATATAATACTAATAATATAATTATATATTTTATATTACATGTAATATTACTAATATTACAATAAAACGGTATATTGCAATATAATAATATATAATACTGATATTGTACTATGCTATTAATATAATATATTGTAAATACATATAATATTTATAATATTATGTAATACAATATAATACTAATAATAAGATATTATAATTATATATTTTATGTTACATGTAATATTGCTAATAATAATACAATATAATGGTATTGTACACTATGGTAATATATAATACTGATATTGTACCATGCTATTAATATAATATATACAGATAATATTTATAATAATAGATATAATAATAGATATCTATAGCAGAGTGAAGCATAATTAAATATGAGATGATAATAATAATAATAATAATAATAGATACCTATCGCAGAGTAGAGTGCTGCATAACCATTGCGATAATGGTAAGTGTGATGTGCCATTGTTGACGTGTCTCAAAGCCTGCCTGCCTTTCCTCCTCCCAGGTCTCAGGACCCCGCTTTGGCCTCTGTTGGCCCCTCCCCCTCTGTGGCCCCTCCTCCCACTGCTGACTCCGCCCCCGCAGCCCCGCCTCCCGCCCACCCCTCCCCTCCCGGCCCCCAGCCCCCCCAAGAGGCCCCCGGGAGCCAAGGGAGGAGGGGCAGCGGAGGAGGAGGAGGAGGAGGAGGATCGGGCCCCGCCCCAGGAGGCCACGCCCCTGCAGAGGAAGCAGTGCCCGGAAGTTCCACCCCCTCCATTTTGGGTAAGTAAAGGGGGGGGGGAGGCCAGAGCGGTTCCAGAAGGATTCTTCTTAACACTATATGTTCTTTAGAGGCCTCTTCCAACTGTAGGATGCTATGGTTCTATTATTATTATTATTATTATTATATTATCATTATTATGATTACTATTCTTAAGAGCTGGGGTGGATGGCCTTTGGTGATCCCTTCCGGCTCTAGCATCCTATAGATCTCATTATTATTATTATTTAACTATCATTATGATTACTATTCTTTAGAGTTGGGCTGGATGGCCTTTGGTGATCCCTTCCAGCTCTAGCATTCTATGGTTCTGTTGTTGTTGTTGTTATTACTGTTTTAAAGAGTTGGACTAGATGTCCTTTCAAGGCCTCTTCCAGCTCTAGGAGCCTATGGTTCTATTATTATTATTATTATTACTATTCTTAAGAGTTGGGCTGGATGGCCTTTGGTTCTATTATTATTGTTGTTATTATTATTATTATTATTATTATTATTATTATTACTATTATTAAGAGTTGGTCTGAATGGCCTTTGGGGGTCCTTTCCAGCTCTAGCATCCTATGGTTCTATTATTATTATTATTATTATTATTATTATTATTATTATTATTGTTTTTAAAACAACAACAACAACAATAATAATAATATTTGAACTAGATGTCCTTTCAAGGCCTCTTCCAGCTCTAAGATCCTATTGTTCTCTTATAATTATAATTATATATTATTATTATTATTATTAATATTATTGCTATTCTTAAGAGTTGGGCTGGATGGCTTTTGTGGGTCCCTTCCAGCTCTAGCATCCTATGGTTCTTCTTCTTCTTCTTCTTCTTCTTCTTATTATTATTATTATTACTGTTTTAAAGAGTTGGACTGGATGACCTTTAGAGGCCTCTTCCAGCTTCAGGATCCTATGTTTTATTATTAATATTCTTAAGAGTTGGGCTGGATGGCCTTTGGGGGTCCCTTCCAGCTCTAGAATCCTATGGTTCTGTTGTTGTTCTTGTTGTTGTTGTTACTACTGTTTAAAGACTTGGACTAGATGTCCTTTCGAGGCCTCTTCCAGCTCTAGCATCCTATAATTCTATTATTATTATTATTATTATTATTATTATTATTATTATTATCATCATCATCATTATTATGATTGCTGTTCTTAAGAACTGGGCTGGATGGCTTTTGGGGGTCCCTTCCATCTCTAACATCCTATGGTTCTATTATTACTATTATTATTATTATTATTATTACTGTTTTAAAGAGTTGGACTAGATGTCCTTTCGAGGCCTCTTCCAGCTCTAGCATCCTATAATTCTATTATTATTATTATTATTATTATTATTATACATTATTATAATTATTATTATTGTTATTCTTAAGAGTTGGGCTGGATGGCCTTTGGTGATCCCTTCCAACTCTGCATCCTATGGTTCTTCTTCTTCTTCTTCCCGTTTTAAAGAATTGGATTAGATGTCCTTTCGAGGCCTCTTCCAGCTCTAGGAGCCTATGGTTCTATTATTATTATTATTATTATTACTATTATTATTATTATTATTATTATTATTGTTTTAAAGAGTTGGACTAAATGTCCTTTTGAGGCCTCTTCCAGCTCTAGGAGCCTATGGTTCTCTTATTAGTATTACTCTTGGTATTATTATGTATTATTATCATTATTATGATTACTATTTGTAAGAGTTGGGCTGGATGGCCTTTGGGGGTCCCTTCCTGCTCTAGCATCCTATAATTCTATTAATATTATTATTATTATTATATATTATTCTTATCATTATTATGATTGCTATTCTTAAGAGCTGGGCTGGGTGGCCTTTGGTGATCCCTTCCAGCTCTAGCATACTATATATAATAATAATAATAATAATATAATATATATAATATATAATATATAATAATATTATACTTATATAATAATAATAATAATAATAATAATAATAATAATAATTGGACTAGATGTCCTTTCGAGGCCTCTTCCAGCTCTAGGAGCCTATGGTTCTCTTATTAGTATTACTATTGGTAGTATTATGTATTATTATTATCATTATTATTACTGTTCTAAAGAGTTGGGCTGGATGGCCTTTGGGGGTCCCTTCTAGCTCTAGGGTCCTATGATTCTCTCATTGTTGTTGTTGTTGTTGTTAGTTCTCCCATTGTTGTTGTTGTTGTTGTGATATGTCAATGCCTCCTTTCCTTGCTTGCCAGCGGGCTTTGGGGGCCTCCCGGGTCTGGGCCGGCTGGGCCTGGGCTCGGCCAACTTCCTGGAGCTGCAGCAGACGATGCAGCGTCAGCTGATGTCGAGCCCGGAGCTGCTCTCGCAGATAGTGGAGAACCCGCTGGTGCAGAGCCTGATGGCGCAGCCCGAGGCCATGCGCACCCTCATCCTGGCCAACCCCCAGATGCAGGCCCTCATGCAGCGCAACCCCGAGATCAGCCACATGCTCAACAACCCCGAGCTCATGCGACAGGTGCGGCGGTGGCGTCGGCGGGAGTGGCCGGGAGGGGGTCGTGGGTTGGGCTGGGTGGCCTTGAGGGGCCCCTTCCCACTCTGGGATTCTATCTCTCTGCTTGTTCATTCACCCCGAAGTTCTATCTCAACTCTGAGCAATAATTCAATGCCACAACAAACGTAAACACACCCATACAGTACGCATTATGCATGAAAATCAATTAAAAATAGTAAAAACCATAACATATCAAATACAAACATGGCACAAAGACCCGAAATCATAATCCAGGAGACATTCCAGTCTTATGACCATCACTTCATCGCTGCCTCTTGGGCTGGACTGCTCTCTAAATGTTCTCCAAACACTCTCTATCTATTAATCAGATAGATTGAAAGGACACCCAGCAATAGATAGATAGAAAGATAGACAGCCTGTCTATCTATCTTTCTACCTTTCTATCCATCCATCTATCAATCCATCCATCTATCCATTTATTTATCCATCCATCCATCTACTCATCCATCCATCTATCTATTTATCCATCTATCCATCCATCCATCTATCTGTCTATCCATCCATCCATCCATCCATCTATCTGTCTGTCCGTCCGTCCATCCATCCACTTATCCATCTATCCATCTGTCTGTCTGTCCGTCTGTCTATCTATCTACCCACCCATTCATCCCTCCATCCATCTATCAATCCATGTATGTATCTATTTGTCCATCTATCCATCCATCCCTCCCTCCCTCCATCCATTTATCTATCCATCCATCCATCCATCCATCCATTTCTCCATCCATTTCTCTATCTATCTATTTATCCATCTGTCTGTCTGTCTATCTATCTATCTATCTATCTATCTATCTACCCATCCATTCATCCCTCCATCCATCTATCCATGTATGTATCTATTTGTCCATCTATCCATCCATCCCTCCCTCCCTCCCTCCATTTATCTATCCATCCATTCATCCATCCATCCATCCATCCATTTCTCTATCTATCTATCTATCTATCTATCTATCTATCTATCTATCTATCCGTTCATCTATCCATCCATCTATCCATCTATTTATCTATCTATCCATCTATCCACCGATCCATCCATTCATCTATCCATCCATTCCTCTATCTATCCATCTATCTGTCCATCTATTTATCTATCCATCCATCCATCCATCCATCCATCCATCCATGCATCTATGCATCTGTCCATCCATCCATCTGTTTGTTCATCCATCCATCCATGCATCTGTCCATTCATCCATTGATCCATCCATCTATCTATCTATCTATCTATCTATCTATCTATCTATCTATCTATCCATCTATCCATCCATCCATCCAGTGATCCATCTGTCTGTCTATCCATCCATCAATCCATCCATCGATCCATCCACCCATCCATCCATCCATCCATCCATCCATCCATCCATCCATCCATCGATCCATCCACCCATCCACCCATCCATCCATCCATCCATCCATTCCTCTATCTATCCATCTATCTGTCCATCTATTTATCTATCTATCCATCCATCTATCCACCCCCCCCACCCACCCAGTTACCCATCGTTCTATCCCTCCCTCCCTCTATCGATCCATCTCTCTGTGTCTCTCGACCTTCCAAATGCCTCCAACCCCTCAATGCAGTTCCTCCTGTGGTGCTGACCCCCAACCACAACATCATTTCCGTTGCCACTTCCATCACTCTAGTTTTGCTCCTCTTATGAATCGGAATGTAAATATCGGATGTGGAGGACGCATTTTCATTCACTGGACCACATTGGGCACAAATACACTTGGGAGTTGGAGTTGCTGGGATTTATAGTTCACCTACAATTAAGGAGCAATCTGAATCCCACCAAGGATAGAATTGGGCCAAACTCCCCACACAGAACCTCCATGACCAACAGAAAATACGGTGTTTCCTGATGGTCTTTGGTGACCCCCTCGCAACCCCCACAAGGGTCCTGACCCCCGTGTTGCACTAAATGACCCTCTTTGGGGCCCCCTTCTGACTCTATGATCTGTCTATCCCTGCCTGTGCCTTGTCTTGATGTCTGGGTGGCCATCTGTGGGGAGGGATCGGGTTGTGCTGACGCTCCCTCCCTGCCTCGCGCAGACCATGGAGCTGGCCCGGAACCCGGCCATGATGCAGGAGATGATGCGCCACCAGGACCGGGCCCTGAGCAACCTGGAGAGCGTCCCCGGCGGGTACAGCGCCCTGCGCCGCATGTACACCGACATCCAGGAGCCCCTCTTCAGCGCTGCCAGAGAACAGGTGGGCACCGCGCAAGGACACGCAACACACAACAATCGCGTGCTTGAGTATGAATAATAATAATAATAATAATAGTAGATACATAGCCACTAGCGGATGCAAAGCTGAGAAGAAATCCTTTCCTGGCCGCTTGGGATATAGAGTAGAGTAGGGGATCAAAGTGTCAAGTACAGAATCTGTAGCCAGACGAAGCAATGTTGGAATTGAGTCAAGAGAGTCGTCTCAGGTCCCTGGAAGTCTGAGTCTCCTTTGGAAGAGAGAAAGTGGAATATAAGTAAATAATAGTAATAATAATAATAATAATAATAATAGATACATAGCCACTAGCGGATTCAAGGCTGAGAAGAAATTATTTCCTGGCTGCTTGGGATATAGAGTTGACAAGGGGATCAAAGTGTCAAGTACAGAATCTGTAGCCAGACGAAGCAATGTTGGAATTGAGCCAAGACAGTCGTCTCAGGTCCCTGGAAGTCTGAGTCTCCTTTGGAAGAGAGAAAGTGGAATATAAATAAATAAAAGTAGTAGTAATAATAATAATAATAATAATAATAGAGACATAGCCACTGAGTGTCCTTTGGGAGAGAGAAAGTGGAATATAAATAAATAAAAGTAATAATAATAATAATAATAATAATAATAATAATTGATACAAGAATCTGTCCAAGCCAAGACTTCCAGGGACCTGAGACGACTGTCTTGACTCAATTCCAACATTGCTTCGTCTGGCTTCAAATTCTGTACTTGACACTTTGATCCCCTAGTCTACTCTATATCCCAAGTGGCCAGGAAAGGATTTCTTCTCAGCCTTGGATCCGCTACCAGTCTCTCCTGCAATCTGGCAGAGCACCTGAGAGCCTGGTTTGTTTTCCTTTGCTGACTGAAAGCGCTTCTGCTGTCTACTGGCTCATTAATTTCTGGAAGTCTGAGTCTCCTTTGGAAGAGAGAAAGTGGAATATAAATAAATAAAAGTAATAATAATAATAATAATAATAATAATAATAATTGATACAAGAATCTGTCCAAGCCAAGACTTCCAGGGACCTGAGACAACTATCTTGACTTAATTCCAACATTGCTTCGTCTGGCTACAGATTCTGTACTTGACACTTTTATCCCCTAGGAAAGGATTTCTTCCCAGCCTTGGATCCGCTATCAGTCTCTCCTGCAATCTGGCAGAGCGCCTGAGAGCCTGGTTTGTTTTCCTTTGCTGACTGAAAGCGCTTCTGCTATCTCTTGGCTCATTAATTTCCGCAGCTGGCCCAACAATATCTTCTTCTTTTCTTTCCCAGTTTGCGGGGACCCCTTTCCCGGGGTCGGCGGGCCCCAACACAGAGACCCCGAACGCCCAGCCGATGCAGACGGAGAACCGGGACCCGCTGCCCAACCCTTGGAGCCCCCCTTCTTCCTCTTCTACTTCCTCTTCCACTTCCTCTTCGCAGGCTCAAGGGGCCCCTCCTGGCCACGCCACGCCCACCGTCTCCAACCCCCTGGGGCTCAACACGGCCACCCTGGGGTCAGGTACGTCTCACGCAACACACCTTTCCTCAATAGCCGGGGAAAGTTGCACCTGCAGGCATCTTGCCTCCCTCCATGCTCACAGGAGAGAGAGAGAGGGCATGGAGAGACTCAACAGAGGCATTTGAATAAAAAGGGGTGTGTCCCTGGGGGGATTTGCATAAAAGGGGCGTGTGCTTTGTGTCCTCCGCAGGTGTGTTCAGCAGTGGGGAGATGCAGGGGCTGCTGGGCCAGATCTCGGGGCGCCCGCAGCTGATGCAGAGCCTGGTCTCGGCCCCCTACCTGCGCCCCATGCTGCAGGCCCTCGCCCAGGACCCACACCTGGCCGCACAGGTGAGCGGCACCTCTTCGCGGTTGTGGCGGAGGTTGTGGTTGTGGTTATTTTGGCTGTGGTTTGAGGTGCTGTGGTTGTGACTATCGTTTTGGTGGTGGTGGTAGTTGTCATTGTTATTATGGCTGTAGTTGTGTTGGTTGCGGTTGTTATTGTTATGGCTGTGATTGTGATTGTTATGGCTGTGATTGTGGCTGTTGTGGTTATAATTGCTGTGGTTGTGGCTGTGGTTGTTGTGATTGGTGTTGTGGTTGTTTACGTATTTATATTTATTTATACGTCACTTTCTCCCTTATACTCCACTTTCTCTCTCCTGAAGAAGACTCAAAGTGGCTATGCATTATTATTATTATTATTATTATTATTATTATTTATACTCCACTTTCTCTCTCCTGAAGGAGACTCAAAGTTGCTATGTATTATTATTATTATTATTATTATTATTATTACTACTATTATTTATTTATACACTTTCTCTCTCCCCAAGGAGACTCGAGCAGCTATTTATTATTACTATTACTATTATTATTATTTTATTTACAACCCACTTTCTCTCTCCCAAAGGAGAATCAAAGCAGCTATGTATCTATTATTATTATTATTATTACTATTATTATTTATTTGTACCCCACTTTCTCACTCCCAAAGGAGACTCAAAGCAGCTATGTATCTATTATTATTATTATTATTATTATTATTATTATTACTATTACTACTACATTATTCGTTATTTATACTCCATGTTCTATGCATTATGTGGCTATGCATTATTATTATTATTATTATTATTATTATTATTATTATTTATACCCCACTTTAACTCTCCCAAAGGAGACTCAAAACAGCTATGTATTATAATTACTATTATTATTATTATTATTATTATTATTATTATTTATACCCCACTTTCACTCTCCCAAAGCAGATTCAAAGCAGCTATGTATTATTATTATTACTATTACTACTACATTATTAGTTATTTATACTCCACGTTCTGTCTGCTGAAGGAGACTCAAAAGTGGCTATGTATTATTATTATTATTATTATTATTATTTATATTCCACTATCTCTCTCCTGAAGGAGACTCAAAGTAGCTATGTATTATTATTATTATTATTATTATTATTATTATTATTATTTATATTCCACTATCTCTCTCCCGAAGGAGACTCAAAGCAGCTATGTATTATTATTATTATTATTATTATTATTATTTATATTCCACTATCTCTCTCCCGAAGGAGACTCAAAGCAGCTATGTATTACTATTATTATTACTATTAGTACTACATTATTAGTTATTTATACTCCACGTTCTGTCTCCTGAAGGAGACTCACAGTAGCTATGTATTATTATTGTTGTTATTATTATTATTACTATTATTATTATTTATACTCCACTTTCTCTCTCCCGAAGGAGACTCAAAGCAGCTATGTATCTATGATGATGATGACAATAATAATAATAATAATAATAATTAGATCCAGGATCTGGATCTCTCCTTGTGCCACTCAGTTGAGAGTATCGCCTTGTTTGTTGTTGTTGTTGTTGTTGTTGTTGTGACAATGCCCTTCCTTCCCTGCGCAGATGATGGTGAATGCGCCCGTCCTCGCGGGCAACGCCTCCCTCCAGGAGCAGCTCCGCCTCCAGCTCCCGGCCTTCCTGCAGCAGGTGAGGGGGCGGGGCGAGGGGCGGGGCTTGGCACTTCCTGTCCCTGCAGGCCACGCCCCCTTGTTGACTTCCTTCCTTCCTTCCTTCCCGCAGATGCAGAACCCGGAGTCTCTCTCGGTGCTGACCAACCCGCGGGCCTTGCAGGCTTTGCTCCAGATCCAGCAAGGGATACACACCCTCCAGGCAGAGGCACCCGGGCTCGTGCCCAGGTAAGTTCAGGCAACACACACGCACACACACACACACGCCATCGTCATATGAATTAATTAATCCATATAAATAAAAAGGGCATGTCCGTTTGTGGGATTAACAGAACTCAAAAATCTTGGTAGGAATTGACACCAAATTTGGACACAAGGCCAACGAGTGACCATCACATTATTATTATTATTATTATTATTATTACAAATCCATAATAATGGTGTATTTTGATTATTATTACACATATGCAATAATACATTCATCATTATCATTATCATTATTATAAATATATATGATTATCATTGTTATATGAGAATATATTCCTTATTACAAATGTATAATCATAATATTCATTACTATTATTACAAATACATAAGAATATATTTATTGATATCATTGTTACGTGATAATATATTCCTTATTATTACAAATGTATAATAATAATATATCTTTACTATTATTACAAATATATAAGAATATATTTATTATTGTCATTATTACATGATAATATATTCCTTATTATTACAAATTTATTATTATTATTATTATTAATAATATATTTATTGTTACATGATAATAAATTATTTATTATTATTACATTATTTATTATTATTACAAATGTATGATAATAATATATTCATTACTATTATTGCAAATACATAAGAATATATTTATTGTTATCATTGTTACATGATAATATATTCCTTATTATTATTACATATGTATAATAATAATAATATATTCATTATAATAATTACAAATACATACGAATATATTTATTGTTATTGTTACATGATAATATATTCCTTATTATTATTACAAGTGTATAATAATAATATATTCATTACTATTATTACAAATATATATTTATTATTATTGCATGATAATATATTCCTTATTATTATTACAAATGATAATAATAATCATTACAATTATTATGAATACATAAAAATATATTTATTGTTCATTGTTGCATGATCATATATTTCTTATTATTACAAATGTATAATAATAATATATTCATTACTTTTATTACAAATACATAATAATATATTTATTATTATCATTGTTACATGATAATATATTCCTTATTATTATTATTACAAAAGTATAATAATATATTCATTACTATTATTGCAAATACATAATAATATATTTATTGTTATCATTGCTACATGATAATATATTCCTTATTATTACAAATGTATAATAATAATAATAATATATTCATCATCATTATTATAATAAATATTTATTATTATCATTGTTATATGATAATATATTCCTTATTATTATTACAAATGTATAATAATGATAATAATCATCATTACAATTATTACGAATACATAAAATTATTATGTAATTATTATGTAATATTATTATATAATATTATTACAATTGTATACTATATTCATTACTATTATTGCAAATATATAAGAATATATTTATTATTACCATTATTATTATTATTACCATTATTATTATTATTATAAATAGATAATAATATATTTGTAGTATTCATGACTATTATTACAAATACAAAAGAATATATTTATTATTATTATTATTATTATTATTATTATTATAAATAGGTAATAACAATATATTTGTTATTATTGTTAGTAAAAAATTATAATGATACTAATTATGTTCGTTACTGTGTCTTGCAGCCTGGGCTCGTTTGGGGCCCCGCCCCCTCCTCCCGCTTCCTCTTCCTCGGGAAGCAGCGCTGCCCCTGAAGCCCCGCCCACTCCCGCCATGGCCACGCCCACTCCGCAGCTCATGCAGCAGATGCTCCAGATGCTCTCTGGCCCCAACGCACAGGTGAGTGGACGGAGAGGAAGGCACAGTCCGATCCCTCCCGACAGAGGGCCAGCCAGCCATAAAGACAGTGGGCAGATAGAGACTTAGATATGTCATAGAGTCCGAAAGAAGGCCATCCAGTCCAACCCTCTTCTGCCATAGAGGAAGGCACAATTCGATCCGTCCCAACAGAGGGCCACCCAGCCTTGAATGCAATGGAATGACAGATATAATATATATATAGTTATATTATAGAATATAGAGCTGGAAGTTGGCCATACAGTCCAACCCTATTCTGTCATAGAGGCACAATTCGATCCCTCCCAACAGAGGGCCACCCAGCCATGAATGCAATGGAATGATAGATATAATATATATATAGGTATATTATAGAATATAGAGCTGGAAGTTGGGTCACCCAAAGAGGGCCACCCAGTCCAAACCTATTCTGCCACCCCCCCCCGGCACAATCCGATCCCTCCCGACAGAGGGCCACCCAGCCATGAATGCAATGGAATGACAGATATAATATATATATAGGTATATTATAGAATATAGAGCTGGAACTTGGGTCACCCAAAGAGGGCCACCTAGTCCAACCCTCTTCTGCCGTTCCCCGACACAATCCGATCCCTCCCGACAGAGGGCCACCCAGCCATGAATGCAATGGAATGACAGATGTAGATGTAGATTGATCATCAATTCCTAGAAGGGACCCCAAAGAGGGTCCTCCAGTCCAACCTTATTCTTTTCCTTCTCTTCCTTCCTTTCCATCCATCCTTTCTTTCTTTCTTCCTCCCTTCCCAATTTCTTCCTTCTTTCCTTCTCTCCCTCCCTCCCTTCTCTTCCTTCTTTCCTTTCCATCCATCCCTTCCTTCCTCCCTTTCCCTCTTTCTTTCCTTCTCTCTTTTCTTTCTTTTCCTGACACTTCCCTTTCCATCCTTTCTTCTTCCTTCCTTCCTCTCTCTGTCTCTCTTCTCTTTCTCATCCTTTATTGTATTCCTCCCCTTCTCTTTCTTTCTCTCCCTCTTTTTCTTTTCTTCCCTTCCTCCCCTCCTTCTGTCTTCCTTTCTCTCCTTCCCTTCCCTTCTGTCCTCTTTTCCTTCCTTCTCTCTCCCATCCATCCCTTCCTTCCTTTCCTTCTTCCTTCCTTTCCTTTTTCCCTTTCTTTCCTCAACCTCTTTCTTCCCCTTCTCTATTCCTTCCTTTTCCCTTTCCATCCTTCCTTTTCTTATTTTATCTCCTCTCCTCCCTTCTTTCTTCCTCTCTTCTCCTCCTTTCTCTCCTCCTCTTCCTCCTTGGTTTCTTGTTTCAGGCGCAGACCCCCCCATCCGCGGCCCCTTCCTCCTCTTCTCCGTCTCCTTCGTCTTCTCCTCCTTCGGGGGAGTCCTCCTCCCGCCTGGTGGTGCAGTTGGAGCAGCTGAGGGGCATGGGCTTCATTGACGGGGAGGCCAACCTTCAGGCCCTGCTGGCCGCCGGCGGGGACCTCAACGCCGCCATCGAGGCCCTCCTCCTCCTCCCCACGCGCACCTCCGCATGACACCCCCCCACCCCCAACACCCCCCCTCCCCCCCCCAGGAAATAAAAGGCGTGCAATGCTCACTCTCGGCCTCCCCGCCTTATTTATTTGTTTACTGCATTTGTATGTTTACAGTTGGCAGCGATTCGATGCCATAAGAAATATCAAAATACACTTAAAGCATTTCTCAAAACCATTCAATATTTAAGTCGTAACATAAAAAAGCAGATATATCTGTCGAAACAAGATCCTCAACATCTCATTACTAAACTCATTGTCCAGTTGCATCGTCCGTCATTTCAGACATTCCTTTCCATTTGAGGATGATGGGATATGCAGTTGGCGCTCTCCCAAAAGAGGAACGGAACATGATTTCATTCCAACAGAAATGAGAGGAAGAGCAAGCATTTCACATAATAATAATAATAATATATAATAATAATAATAATAACTTTATTTATATCTCTTCCCTATTAATAATATACATAGCTGATTTGAGTGTCCTTCAGGAGAGAGAAAGCGGGGGAAAAATAAATATAATACTAATCTATCAATGATATAATATGTAATAATAATAATAATAATAATAATAATAGAAGATACATAGCTGCTTAGATACATACACACAAACCCAAAATGAACACATAAAGCATAATCCTCAATCTCAAAACCTAACAGACATCACACAGCCAGTTTTCTCCTTTGGGACTACATCTCCCAGGCTCCTCCTCTATGCCTTTCTTCCCGAGGGCATGCCGGGAGATGTAGTCCGCACAGAAGGGGATTCCTATTGGCGGGTGAGGAGAGGGGGCATGCCTCTTGTGGCTCCTCCCCTAAACCAGGCGGGGCTTTGTCAACAGAGTCGTTCCTATTGGCGGGTGAGGAGAGGGGGCGTGCCTCCTGGTGGCTCCGCCCCCAAAGCAGGCATGGCTTTGTCAACAGTAGCGGCTCCGCCCCGGAAGTAGGCGGGGCTTCCGAGGGGGAGGCTTCATTTCCGGCGCGGCCTTTTCAAGATGGCGGCGGAAGTGAGGAGCCGTGGTTTGTCCTTCGCCGAGAAAGAGATGCGGCGCCTCGGGTGGGAGAAAGGTTAGGGTTTTATTCCTTTAATCATCATCATAATAATATTTATTTACTTAATTACTATCTTTATGCCCCGCCCTCTCATTAAAAATGCTCTGGGGAACAATCCCCATGAGGAGCGGCTTAAAGAGCTGGGCGTGTTTACTTCATTATTATCCTAAGGCAGAGGAGCGTCCTGTTCAAAGCACTCCCAACAGATGGCCAGCCAGCCTCTGCTTCAAAGCCTCCATAGGAGGAGCCTCCACCATACTCTCTCCGGGGCAGGGAGTTCCACTGCTGAACAGTTCTCCCTCACAGTCAGGTTCTTCCTCATGTTTAGGTGGAATCTCCTTTGTTGTTGTTTGAAGTCAAGAAGCAGGAAAATCACCTTCAAAGCCCCCTCGACACATGGCCACCCAGCCCCTGCTTCAAAGCCTCCATAGAGGGAGCCTCCACCACACTCCCGAGGCAGAGAGTTCCACTGTTGAACAGCTCTCACAGTCATAGAATCCTAGAGTTGGGAAAGACCTGGAGGGCCATTATCCAGTCCAACCCCGTTCTGCCAAGAAGCAGGAATATTGCATTCAAAGCACCCCTGACAGATGGCCATCCAGCCTCTGTTTCAAAGCTTCCAAAGAAGGAGCCTCCACCACACTCCCGAGGCAGAGAGTTCCACTGTTGAACAACTCACATAGAATCCTGGAGTTGGCAGAGATCTCATGGGCCATCATCCAGTCCAACCCCATTCTGACAAGAAGCAGGAAAACTGCATTCAAAGCACTCCCAAGAGATGGCCACCCAGCCTCTGTTTAAAGGCCTCCACCACACTCCGGGGCAGGGAGTTCCACTGCTGAACAGCTCTCACATTGAATCCTGGAGTTGGAAGAGACCTGGTAGTCCATCTAGTCCAACCCCATTGCATTCAAAGCACTCCTGAGAGATGGCCACCCAGCCTCTGCTTAAAGGCCTCCACCACACTCAGGGGCAGGGAGTTCCACTGCTGAACAGTTCTCTCTCACACGCGGGAAGTTCTTCCTCGGGTTCAGGTGGAATCTCCTTTCCTGCTATGGACGAACACAGGATCCAAGCCCTCCTGAGAGATGGCCATCCAGCCTCTGCTTCAAAGCCTCCAAAGAAGGAGCCTCCACCACACTCCTGAGGCAGGGAGTTCCACTGTTGAACAGCTCTCGCATAGAATCCTGGAGTTGGAAGAGACCTGGTGGGCCATCATCCAGTCCAACCCCATTCTGCCAAGAAGCAGGAAAACTGCATTCAAAGCACTCCCGAGAGATGGCCACCCAGCCTCTGTTTAAAGGCCTCCACCACACTCCGGGGCAGGGAGTTCCACTGCTGAACAGCTCTCACATTGAATCCTGGAGTTGGAAGAGACCTGGTAGTCCATCTAGTCCAACCCCATTGCATTCAAAGCACTCCTGAGAGATGGCCACCCAGCCTCTGCTTAAAGGCCTCCACCACACTCAGGGGCAGGGAGTTCCACTGCTGAACAGTTCTCTCTCACACGTGGGAAGTTCTTCCTCGGGTTCAGGTGGAATCTCCTTTCCTGCTATGGACGAACACAGGATCCAAGCCCTCCTGAGTGATGGCCATCCAGCCTCTGCTTCAAAGCCTCCAAAGAAGGAGCCTCCACCACACTCCTGAGGCAGGGAGTTCCACTGTTGAACAGCTCTCGCATAGAATCCTGGAGTTGGAAGAGACCTGGTGGGCCATCATCCAGTCCAACCCCATTCTGCCAAGAAGCAGGAAAACTGCATTCAAAGCACTCCCGAGAGAAGGCCACCCAGCCTCTGTTTAAAGGCCTCCACCACACTCCGGGGCAGGGAGTTCCACTGTTTAACAGCTCTCTCTCACAGTCAGGAAGTTCTTCCTCGGGTTCAGGTGGAATCTCCTTTCCTGCTATGGAGGGACACAGGGTCCAAGCCCTCCTGAGAGATGGCCACCCAGCCTCTGTTTAAAGGCCTCCACCACACTCCCGAGGCAGGGAGTTCCACTGTTGGAACAGCTCTCACATAGAATCCAAGAGTTGGAAGAGACCTCCTGGGCCATTATCCAGTCCAACTCCATTCTGCCAAGAAGCAGGAACATTGCATTCAAAGCACCCCTGACAGATGGCCACCCAGCCTCTGTTTAAAGGCATCCACCGCACTTTGAGGCAGGGAGTTCCACTGCTGAACAGCTCTCTCTCACAGTCAAGAAGTTCTTCCTCATGTTCAGGTGGAATCTCCTTTCCTGCTATGGAGGGACACAGGATCCGAGCCCTCCTGAGAGATGGCCATCCAGCTTTTGTTTCAAAGCTCCCAAAGAAAGAGCCTCTACCACATTCAGGGGCAGAGAGTTCCACTGCTGAACGGCTCTCACAGTCAGGAGGTTCTTCCTCATGTCCAGGTGCTTTCCTGTAATTTGAAGCCATTGTCCCATTGCATCCTATTCTCCAGGGCCCAGCTCTTTAAGCCACTCCTCATAGGGCTTGTTCTCCAGACCTTTTATCATTTGAGTCGCCCTCGTTCTCTGGACACAGCATCCCAGCTTAGAGTCAGCCTCTCCCTTCAGTTGTGCTGCCCAGAACTGGACACAGCGTGGTTCCAGATAATGTGGTCTGACGAAGGCAGGAGAGAGCTAATCAAGCTGGCCAATTGCAATATTCACACTTGCCTCCAACAGACAAGAGTTCTTTCTCCCACCCTGGACATTATTCCACAGATATAGAAACCTCACCTGCCTAGTTTCCAACTGACCTCAGAACCTCTGAGGATGCCTGGCATAGATGTGGGAGAAACGTCAGAAGAGAATGCTTCTGAAACATGGCCAGATAGCCCAGAAAACTCAGCAACCCAACAATAAATCTTTGTTTATATTCCACTTTTCTCCCACGAAGGAAGCTACCAAAACAGCTTGCATGTTTTCAAACTTCTAGGTTGGCAGAAGCTGGGGCTAACAGCGGGAGCTCGCACCGTTCCCCAGATTCTTATATGGCTGATAATAATGTTCAAATGGATTTTAACCGAATGTTTTCATCCCTCTCCTCCTTCCTTCCTTCCTTCCTCTTTCCTTCTCTTCCTCACCTACTTCCTTTCTCCTTTCCTCCCTGTCTTTTCTTTCTTCCTTCCTGTCTCCTTTCTCTTCTCTCTCCTTCCTTCCTTCCTTCCTTCCTTCCTTCCTTCCTTCCTTCCTTCCTTCCTTCCTCTCTTTCCTTCTCTTTTTTCCCTACTTCCTTCCTTTCTCCTTTCCTCCCTGTCTTTTTCCTTGCTTCCTTCCTTCTTCCTCTCTCTCTCCTTTCTCTTCCCTCCCTCCTTCTCTCCATTTCTTCCTCTTTCCTTTCTCTTCTTTCCTTTCTTTCCTTCTCTTCCTCCCCTACTTCCTTCCTTTCCCATTTATTTATTTATTTATTTATTTATTTAAAATAAATAACTCCTTTCCTCCCTTTCTTTTCCTTGCTTCCTTCTTCCTTTCTCTCTCTCTTTCCTCTTCCCTTCCTTCCTTCCTTCCTTCCTTCCTTCCTTCCTTCTCTTCCCTACTTCCTTTCTCCTTTCCTCCCTATTTTTTCTTGCTTCCTTCCTTCTTCCTTCCTTCCTCTCCTTTCACTTCCCTCCCTCCCTTCCTTCCTTCCTTCTTTCCTTTCTCCTTCCTTCGCTTCCTCCCCTACTTCCTTTCTCCTTTCCTCCCTATTTTTCCTTGCTTCCTTCCTTCTTCCTTTCTCTCTCTCCTTTCTCCTTCCTTCCTTCCTTCCTTCCTTCCTTCCTTCCTTTCTCTTTCCTTCTCTTCCTACCCTACTTCCTTCTTTCCTCTTTTCCTCCTTGTCTTTTCCTTCCTTCCTTCCTTCCTTCCTTCCTTCCTTCCTCCCTCTCTCTCTCTTCCCTCCCTTCCTTCCTCTCTCCTTTCTCTTCCTTCTTTCCTTTCTCTTTCCTTCTCTTCCTCCCCTACTTCCTTCCTCCCTCCTTTCTCTCCTGTCTTTTTCTTTCCTTCCATCCTTCTTTCCTCTCTTTCTCTTCCCTTCCTCCCTCCCTCCCTCCCTCCCCTGTCTTTTTCCTTCCTACTTTCCTCTCCTTTCTTTCCTTTCCTTCCCTTCCTCTCCTTCCTTCCTTTCTCCTTTCTTCCTTGTCTTTTTCCTTCCTTCTTTCCTCTCCTTTCTCTTCCCTTCCTCTCTTCTTCTTTCCTCCCTCCCTCCTTTCTCTCCTGTCTTTTTCTTTCCTTCCTTCCTTCCTTCTTTCCTCTCCTTTCTCTTCCCCTCCTTCCTTCCTTCCTTCCTTCCTTCCTTCTCTTCCTTCTCTTCCTTCCTTCAGGGAAAGGGCTGGGGAAGCGTGAGACGGGCATCTCGGAGGCCATCCGGGTCAAGGTCAAGTGCGACTCGGCCGGGGTGAGCACACTCTGCCTTTCTCTCTCTCTGTAGTAGTAGTAATAATAATAATAATAATAATAATAATAATAATAACTGTAATAATAATAATGTGATAATAGTAAGAAAATACTTCCTCCTTTACTTCCGTCTCTCTTTCCCGGCAGGTGGGCCACGATCCGGGGGAGGCCTTCTCCTTCCACTGGTGGGACCACCTCTTCAACGCTTCCGCTGCCAAGATCTCCGTCCAGCCAGGACAGGTGAGGGAGACCCACCAAAGGGAGGGAGGGAGCAAGGGAGGGGCCCCCAGAGGCCATCTAGTCCAACCTGGCTTTCTCTGGGCCTCCATGCAGGGAAAGCCAGCTCCAGGTTGAGTTTGCAAACGAATGCTTCCCCCCAGAATGGCGTCCAAGTGGGAAAGGTCTCCGAGGACGAGGAAGAGCCCCCTGCCCGCAATAAAAAGCCCCGGAAAGCCCTCAAGCGCAAGGACATGCTCTACGGGCGCTTCGTCAAGGTCAGTGTCATGATGATTCCCCAGATTATTATTATTATTATTATTATTATTATTATTATGTGTCATAATTATAGTTATTTTTATTATTGTATTTATAGTTCAATATTATGTGTCATATTGTATTATTATATTTATTGTATTATTATTGTCACATTTATGATCATTGTTATATTTATCATATTATTATAAGTATCATATTTAATATTATAGTTACCTTATTTTTATTATCATATTTATATTCATTATTATATGTATCCTATTGTATTATATTGTATTATTATAACCATATTTATGATCATTGTTATATTTATCATATTGTATTATTATATTTATTATATTACAATTGTATATTTATGATCATTATATTTATCACATTATTAAAGGTATCATATTTAATATTATAGTTATCTTATTTTAATTATATTTATATTTACATTCATTATTATATTTATCATATTATAGGTATCATATATATTATAGTTATTTTATTTTTATTATCATATTTATATTTATATTCATTATTGTATTTATCATTATATTTATTATATTATGATTGCCATATTTATGATCATTATTTTTACCATATTTATATTCATTATTGTATTTATCATATTGTATTATTATATTTATTATATTATAATTGCCATATTTATATTATATTAAAATATATTATTATAGATATATTTAGTATTATACTTATTTTTATTATCATATTTATATTTATTATTATATTTATCATATTGTATTGTTATATTTATCATATTATAATTGCCACATTTATGATCGTTATATTTATCATATTAATATAGATACCATGTTTAATATTATACTTATTTTTATTATCATATTTATATTTAGATTCATTATTATATTTATCATATTGTATTAGTATATTTATTATATTATAATTGCCATACTTATGATCATTATTATATTTATCACATTATTATAGGTATATTTAATATTATAGTTATCTTATTATTATATGTATATTTATATTCATTATTATATTTATCATATTGTATTATGTATTATATTATAATTGCCATATTTATTATCGTTATATTTATATTATAGATATCATATTTAATATTCTTATTTTATTATCATATTTTATATTCTTTATTGTATTCATCATATAGTATATTTATTATATTATAATTGCCGTATTTATCATTTTGATATTGATTATCATATTTATATTTATATTCATTATTATATTTATCATATTGCATTGTTATATTTATTATTATTGCCATATTTATTATCATTGTTATATCTAGATTCATTATTGTATTTATCATATTTAATATTATTTTTTATATTTATATTCATTATTGTAGTTATCATATCGTGTTAGTTATTTATTATATTATAATTGACATATTTATGATCATTGTTATATTTATATTATTATAGATATATTTAATATTATATTTATTATCATATTTATATTCATTATTGTATGTAGCATATAGTATTGTTATACTTATTATATTATAATTGCCGTATTTATTATCATGATTATATTATCATATTTATATTTATATTCATTATTATATTTATCATATTGCATTGTTATATTTATTATATTATAATTGCCATATTTATGATCATTCTTGTATTTATCATATTATTATAGGTATCATATTTAATATTAGTTACCTTATTTTTATTACATTTATAATCATTATTATATGTATCATTGTATTATATTTATTATAGTTACCATATTTATGATCATTGTTATATTTATATTATTATAGATATCATATTTAATAGTATACTTAATTTTATTATTTATATTTATGTTCATTATTATATTTATCATATTGTATTGTTATATTTATTATGTTTATTATAATTGCCATATTTATTATTGTTATAGTTATCTTATTAATATTATTATTATTATTATTATTATTATTATTATTATTATTATTCTAGGTAACCGATTATTATATTATTATATTTATTATCGCAATCAATGGGTTAACGTCGTCCCTCCCGGTGTTTTGGACTTCAACTCCCACAATTCCTGACAGCCTACCAATATCTATTGTTAATATTAGAATGTATTATTATTAATAATAATATTAATATTATCATTATTCATGTTTTCTTACCCCCGTTTTTTCTCTCCCCCGAGTTGACCCCTATCTTTCCGCATGTGTTTAACCTTGATGATCTTTGGGGGGTCTTTTCCCAGGCGTCCACCTTGACGTCCAGAGGGGAGGAGCCCTTGAACCCGGCCCACCCTTCGGACAGCAGCAGCGAGGAAGAAGAGGCCAAACTGGACCTGTCCTCCGCCAAAAGGTCAGTCTGCCCAGCAGTGCCTGCTTGACCCTTTGGGGGCCTTCTGTGCCGAGGCCAAGCCCACCTTTGCGCCCTTTCTCTCCGCAGACTGACCGACGAGGAGCTGGTCAAGGCCTGCGGGGGACGCACTGCCCACAAGTGAGTGAGGGAGTGGGGAAGATGCATTTGGGGGTGATCGTAGTAATCATAATAATAATAAGTAAAAGTAAATAAAAATAATAGTAATGATTGTCATAATAATAAAATTAACAGTAAAACTAATGATAATTAAAAGTAATTTTAAATAAAAATAATAGTAATAATAAAAATAATAGCAATGATTGTCTTAATGATAGTTGATACTGTAATAATAAAAGATAACAAAACTAATAATTTTAATAATGATAATAAATAATAATAGTAAAAATAAGGATCACTGATTGCAGTAACAAATAAAAATATTCATTAAAATAATAAATGATCGTAATAATAATAGAAAAAATAAGGATCAGTGATTGTAATAATACATAGAAATATTCATTAAAATAATAAATTATCATAATGATAATAAATAATAGTAAAAATAATATAGTAAAAAAATAGTAAAAATAATAAGTGATTGTAATAATAAATAAAAATATTCATGGAAATAAATGAATGTAATAATGATAATAAACAACAGTAAAAATAATATTTCAATAATAAATAAAAATATTCATGGAAATAATAAATGATCATAATAATGATAATAAATAATAATAGTAAAAATAATTATAAGTGGTTGTAATAATAAATAAAAATATTCATGGAAATAACAAATGAATGTAATAATGATAATAAATAATAGTAAAAATAATATTTTAATAATAAATAAAAATATTCATGGAAATAATAAATGATTTTAATAATGATAATAAATAATAATAGCCAAAAAATGATCAGTAATTGTAATAAATAAAAATATTCTTGGAAATAAGTGAACGCAATAATGATAATAAATAATAATAGTAAAAATAAGGATCAGTGATTGCAGTAATAAATAAAAATATTCCTTAAAATAATAAATGATCGTAATAATAATAGAAAAAAATTGGATCAGTGATTGTAATAATACATAGAAATATTCATTAAAATAATAAATTATCATAATGATAATAAATAATAGTAAAAATAATAAGTGATTGTAATAATAAATAAAAAATATTCATGGAAATAAATGATTGAAATAATGATAATAAATAATAGTAAAAATAATATTTTAATAATAAATAAAAATATTCATGGAAATAATAAATGATCGTAATTATGATAATAAATAATAGTAAAAATAATGATCAGTGATTGTAATAATAAATTTGCCTAGAAGTATTGACTCCTATTGTGTGCAGTGGAGTTTTGCCCAATGCATGGCAATGCGGTGTTTGGTCTAGATGACCTCTGGGGCCCCCCTCCACCTCTCTCTCTCTCTGTTCCTTCCTCTTCCTAGAGGGGCGAGGCACGGCTGCACCATGAGTGCCAAACTGGCCCGGCTGGAGGAGCAGGAGGCGGCCTTCCTGGCCAAATCCCTCCTCCAGAAAGACCCCCATTCGGAGCAGAAGGGGGAGAGAAAGGCGAAAAGGCGGAAGGAAGGCGCCCTCGAGAACACGGAAGAAGAAGAACGAGAAGGAGGAGGAGAAGAAAGGCCCAAAAAGAAGAAGAAAAAGAAAAGGAAAAGGAAGGAGGAGGAAGAAGAGGAGGAGGAAAACGTGGTCGAGGAGCCAAGCCAAGGGCGGAAGAAGAAGGCCAAGAGGAAAAGGAAAGGACATCATGCCAATCATTCGGGGTCCAAATAACTCTTTGGGGGGCTGGTCATAATTCGCCGTCTTTGAGATCGGAATAATAAACGGAGGCTGGAATCAGAAGGCGGGTCTGCTTCTCCTTCGGAATTGATCCGAATGTTTACATTGGTTAGAAAGGAGGGTCAAGGCCTCGTAGAGGAGAGCGGTGAGTATTTAATAACTATTATATCATTATTTATTTCATTATTTAAAAATATAGGGGCCTCAGAGGGGGGAGCGGGGGGTCATAGAGACAATTAATACATTATTAATAATAATGAATAATAATATATTGTATATTAATCAATATATTATTAGTATCAGAGATACAATTAATATATTATTAATAATTAATAATATATTGTATGTTAATCAATATATTATTAGTATCAGAGATACAATTTATTTTATTTATTTATTTGTCGTGTCAGGACAACCAGTCAGATACAATTAATGCATTATTAATAATAATAACATTAATATATTGTATATTAATATATTATTAGTATCATAGATACAATTTATTTATTTATTTATTTATTTAATTAATTTATTTGTCATGTCAGGACAACCAGTCAGATACAATTCATTATTATTATTAATAATTAATAACATTAATATATTGTATGTTAATCAATATATTATTAGTATCATAGATACAATTAAACATTATTAATCATAACATTAATATATTGTATATTAATATATTATTAGTATCATAGATACAATTAATATATTATTAGTATTATTAAAAGGAATATAGGGGCCACATGGATGGAAGCGGTGGGTAATCAATAACATTTATTATCTTATTATTTATTTACGATATTTGTATGCCACCCTTCTCATTCCAAAGGGAACTCAGAGAGGCTTACAAGGTATATATACATACAATATATTATATTATTAGCATAGTAAAATATCAGTATTAAATATTATTATATTGTACTATATACCATTATATTGTAATATAAAATATATAATTATAATATCATGTTATTATTAGTATTATATTGTAATAAACTATATTATAAATATATTATTAGCATAGAACAATATCAGTATTAAATATTACTATATTGTACTATACCATTATATTGTAATATTATTTGTAATATTACATGTAACATAAAATATATAATTATGTTATTATTAGTAGTGTATTATGTTATAATATTATAAATATATGTATATACAATGTATTATATTAATAGCATAGTACAATATCAGCATTATATATTTTTATATCATTATATACCATTATATACTATACCATTATATTGTAATATTATTAGTAATATTACATATAATATAAAATATATAATTATAATTATTAGTAGTAATATTACATGTAATATAAATATATAATATATTATTATTATTAGTAGTAGTATTATATTGCATTACATTATAATATTATAAATAATACATGTATATACATTATATTAATACATTATATTATATTATAGATTCAGGTTGAATATACCTTATTCAAAATGCTGCGATAAGAAGTATCTTAATAGTATTAGTCATATTTATTATTTAGTTACTAAACATGAAGGTGGCAGGTGATTAAACAATGCATGATTAATTTCATTATTGAAAAGGGAGCCTATGAGAGAGAAGTGGTGGGAAATAAAATAATTCAATTAATAATTAATATTAATAATGTATTGTTTATTTATAATTTAATTATTAATTATTATTTTTCCCATTGTTCTTGATATAATTAATAATTAATGATAATTATTTAATTATTATTTATTAATAGTTTAATTATTTATTAATTATTTTTCTATTATTATTATTATTGAGAGGCAATCTATACACGAGATTGACTGTGATATTTCTCTTATGTTGTGTAAGTCGCAAAAGCAGGTATGGTTCATTGACTGGCGCAATAATAGTGCGACTGGGAATGGATGAGTTCGATCGGGAACTAAATGCCTGCGATACGTCTTGTATTGGGGGTCTGTTTTGAGAACCGGGTCCAAGGGAAGAGTCACCCGTGGGGAGGTCTAGATGGCCTCTGGTGCCCCTCAGGACATAATATATACTATTCTCCCGTGGTCCGGCAATAAGGAGGAACGCTCCATGGAAACCAAATAATTGCAAAATCTCTTTTATTGAGCACCTGAGTTTCCATCTCTTTGGGACATTGTGAAGACCAAACCTGGAGAAACCAATCTTGTGACCCATCTGCGGGGAGGTCGAGGTGTCCCCTGCCCCCCCCCCCCCCGCCCCTCAGGAAAGGCGCAGGACGCAGTCGGTCTCCGGGTAGGGGGGCAGTCGGAGGCCGTACTTCTCCTCCAGGGCCTTGGGCACAAAGCGGCCCCCCAGGAAGTGGTAGCGGCCCCCAAAGTGCTTGGCCGCCATCTTGGGGGCCGTCAGCGAGATCAGGAGGTCCGGCTGGATGCCCTCCGGGTGCCCCTTCTCCACGTCCCAGCCTGAAAAACACAGGGCGCATCGTTAGTACTGGTATGAGTCCTGCATCTCCCAATGACAGTCTACATTATTATTATTATTGTTATTATTTATTTATTTATTTATTTATTTATTTATTTACAGCGCTTATATGCCACCCTTCTCACCCCGAAGGGGACTCAGAGCGGCTTACAAAATATATTTTCATACAATATATTATATTATTAGCATAGTACAATATCAGTATATATTACTATATTGCACTATACAATTATATTGTAATATTATTAGTAATATTACATGTAATTAAATATATAATTATAATTATAATATTGAATTATTATTACTAGTATTATTGTAGTCATAGAGATGAGGAGGTCTGGCTGAATGACCTCCGGAGGCCCTTTCTCCATGTTCCTGCCTGCAAACCACAGGATAAATTAGTATTATTAGTATTGCTATTATTGTCATTTTTATTATTGTTATGGAGTTTACATTATAACTATAATTGAGTCCACATTATTATTATTATTATTATTATTATTACTATTACTATTATTATTATTATTATTATTATTATTATTATGGAGTTTACATTATAACTATAATTGGGTCTACATTACTATTATTATTATTATTATTATTATTATGGAGTTTACATTATAACTATAATTTCATCTACATTATTGTTGTTGTTCTGCTATCTTTTCAATGCCAATGGGAACCATGGGTATATTAAGAAATTATTATTATTATTGCCTGCATTATTATTATTATTCCTGCATCTCTCAAGCCCAATTACTAATATTATTATTATTATTGTAATCAGCAAGATGAGGTCTGGCTGGATGCTCTTTCTCCAGGTCCCAGCCTGCAAAGCACTATTATTAGCATTGTTATTATTATTGTCATTATTACTATTATGGAGTTACAAGTATAACTATAATTGAGTCTACATTATTATTGTTGTTATTATTATTATTATTATTAATCTGCTATCTCCCAATCCCAATGGGAACCATGTGTTTACTAAGGGTCTATATTATTATTATTATTATTATTATTATTATTATTATTATTATTCCAATCCCAATGGGGGCCATAGGTTCACTCAGCTTCTATATTATTATTATTATTATTATTATTATTACAAAAGCTGAGTGCACCTGTGTCCCTCTTTGGGATTGGAAGACTGTAGACTCAATAATAGTAGTAGTAGTAGTAGTAGTAGTAATAATAATAATAATAATAATCTCCTTAGTAAACCCAAAATAATAATAAAGTAATCTTTAGTAAACCCATAATAATGATAATATAACAGACCCTTAGTAAATACATAATAATAATAATAATAATAATATATGGCTACCATTGGGAATGGAAGACTGTAGACTCAATAATAATAATACCCTCAGTAAACCCATAATAATAATAGTAATAATAATAAAGTAATAAATCTTTAGTAAACCCATAATAATGATAATAATATAATAGACCCTTAGTAAATGCATAATAATAATAATAATAATAATAATAATAATAATGATGATAATATCATACAGAACACTCCCATGGATATACTATAGTAAACCCAAAATAATAACATAATAGACCCTTAGTAAACCCATTATTATTATTATTATTATTACTACTACTATTACTATTAAGCCTCCCTCTCCCAATCCCATTGGGCACCCTAGGTTCACTGAGTGTCCTTATTATTACTAGTACTACTACTACTACTGTTATTATTATTCCTGCCCCTCCCCACCCAAGGGGGGCCTCGGGTTGACCGAGCGCCTACTGTGCGTGACCCGTATGCGAATGACACAGGAGACGGGCTGACCGGAGGGGATGTCGATGCTGGCGATGGGGAGGGTGACCTTCTCCAGGACGCCGAGGATGCCCGCAAAGGGCTCTCGGACGGCCCCCTGGAAGCTGAAGCCAAAGATGGCGTCCACCACCAGCCCGTACAGCTCGTCTATGAGCCCCGCCTGCAAAGGGAGAGAGAGAGGGAGAGGGAGACAGATAGGGGGTCCCCCAAATCCCAACCCAACCCAACCCCTTCCCCTCTGCTCCATTCGATCCCCCCCAGCAGAGGGCCAGCCGGCCGCCTTCCTTCCTCACCTCGGGGGGGAACTCGGGCAGGAAGGGGATGTCCATCTTCTGGCACTGAGTGACCAGCCCTTCGAAAAGGGCCTTGGAGGGACGCTTCGGGTAATGCACCGTCGGCTCATAGCCCTGCAAAGCGAGACAACAACAACAACAACAATAACAATAATAATATAAGGACCCCACCGTGGCCCAGCATTTCCTACCAGAAACATCCCAGTGTTCCTTCCTCTCTCCCCATGGGTGTGGAATTTGCATGATCCCGCCCACTGCCTCCCCCATAACCCTTTGGGAGGAGGGTGGACCATGGATGATGGGACTTGCAGTACCTTGACTCACTTCACTTCCTGAGGCAGTGATATTAAAATAACACTAAAAATAATGATTGTAACGATAATAGTAATAACTAATAATAAATAGCAAAAATAATAGTGATAATGATCGTAATAAAGACAATACATAAAAATAATGACTGCAATAATGCCATTAAAATAATACTAAAATAATACTAAAATAAAATAATACTAAAATAATAAATACTAAATAAAATAAATAAATAAATACTAAAATAAATAAATAAATACTAAAATAAAATAATACTAAATAATAGTAAACATAATAGTAAATATAATAGTAAATATAATGAATTATAAATAAGAGCAAAAATAATAGTAATAATTATAAATAGGAGCAAAAATAATAGTGATAATGAACATAATGATAATACATAAAAATAATGACTACATTAATGATATAAAAATAATACTAAAATAATAGTAAAAACAATGATCTTAACGATAAATAAGAGCAAAAATAGTGATAATGAATGTAATAAAGGTAATACATAAAAATAATGACTGCAATAATGATATTAAAATAATCCTAAAATAATAGTAAATATAATGATCGTAACGATAATAGTAATAATTATAAATAATAGCAAAAAATAATAGTGATAATGATTGTAGTGATAATGAACGTAATAATGATAATACATAAAAATAATAATGACTACAATAATGATATTAAAATAATACTAAAATAATGATCTTAATAGTAATAATAATTGTAATAATGATAAATAAGAGCAAAAATAATAATAGTGATAATGATCGTAATAATAATATATAGAAATAATAATGACTGCAGTAATGATATTAAGTTAAAATAATAGTAAATATAATAATTGTAATGATAATAGTAATAATTGTAATAATGATAAATAAGAGCAAAAATAATAATAGTGATAATGATCGTAATAATAATAGTACACAAAAATAATAATGACTGCAATAATGATATTAAATAAAAATAATAATAAAAATAATAATTGTAATGATAATAGTAATAATAATTGTAATAATGATAAATAAGAGGAAAAATAATAGTGATAATGAACATAATAAAGATAAAACAAAATAATGACTGCAATGATATTAAAATAATAGTAAAAATAATGATCATAACGATAATAGTAATAACTGTATTAATAATAGCAAAAATAAGTAATGAATGTAATAATACATAAAAATAATGACTACAATAATGATATTAAAATAATCCTAAAATAACAGTAAATATAATGATCATAATAATAGTAATAATTGTAGTAATTATAAATAATAGCAAAAATAATAGTGATAATGATTGTAATAAAAACAATACATAAAAATAATAATGACTACAATAATGATATTAAAATAATACTAAAATAATTGTAATAATAATTGTAATAATGATAAATAATCGCAAAAATAATAATAATGATAATTTAAAATAAAATAATAGTAAAAATAATTATCATAATAATAATAGTAATAATGATAAATAATAGTGATAATGATCATAATAATGATAATATTGATGATAATAGTAATAGTACTAATAAGGGGGACTCACAAACATCTTGAGGTGTCGTGCGCAGACCAGCCCGTCTCCTCCGTTGTTTCCGGGGCCGCAGACGACCAGAACGGCCGGAGGGCTGGACGCAAAGGAGCCCACCGGGTAGGCCTGCAAGGAAGGGGAGGAAAGGAAAGGGGCTCAGTGGGCATGGAGGTCATATAAGGACCGCCCCTTCCTTCCTCCCTCCCTCCTTTCCTGCAGCAGGGAGTTCCGCAGGTAGCCCCCCCCCTCCAGCCTGACCATGGCGATGGCGGTGGCGCAGCTGAGTCCGGCCAGCTCCATCAACTGGTCCACGCTGAACTTGTAGGACTCAAAGAGCTCCTGGTCCAGCGCCTGCGCCTCCTTCTGCCTGCCGTCCAACAACAACAACAACAACAACACAACCGTCAGCATCCTCGGAAATAATCACAACGTAAAGGTAAAGGTTTCCCCCCCACATTACCTCCAGTCGTGCCCAAGCATTTCGAGAAATAGAGGATATAATTTACATTAAAATAAAAAGACACAGCAATGAGTTATTAATAAAAATGAAATAAATAATATAAAATAATAATCTATAAAGAATAAAATAAATAACAAAATTAATAATCTATAATGAATAATAAGTAATAATCTATAAGAAATTATAAAATAAATATAATCTACACTGAACAATGCAAATAAATAATATATAATCTATAATGAAAATAAAATAAATAAATGATATAAAAATAATAATAATCTACAATGAATAATAAAATATACGTAATCTACAATGGATAACAAAATAAATAAATGTAAAATAAATAGTAATCTGTAATTAATAACTAAATAAATAAATAATATGGAATAAATATAATAATCTACAGTGAATAATAGAATAAATAATACAAAATTAATGTATCATGAACAATAATATAAAATAATAATTAAATAATATATAGTCTATAATGATTCAAAAATATAAAATAAATATAATTATAATTAATAATAATAATAAATAAATAATGTAAAATAAATAGTAATCTTTAACTAATAATAAAATAAATGATATGAAATAACAATGAATAATGAAATAAATAATATAAAACAATAATTATAATGAACAATAAAATTAATATAAATAAAATAAGTAATATAAAGTAATGAATAATAAATAATGTGAAATAAAAAGTAATTTTTAAGATAAAATAAATAATATGAAATAAATATATTCTACGGTGAATAATGAAATAAATAATATAAAACAATAAAAGCAATACAAATTAAATAAATAATATACAAACTGCAATTAATAATTAAATAATATAAAATAAATAATCTACAATGAATAATAACATAAATAATATGAAATAGATAGAAAATATTAGAAATAATATAAAATTAATAATCTATCATGAATAAAATAAATGATATAAAACAAATAATTATAATGAACAATAAAATTAATACAAATGAAACAATATAAAATAATCTATAATGAATAATAAAAGAAATAAATAATATGGAATAAATACAATATTCTACACTGAATAATGAAATAAATAATATAAAAAATAATTAGAATGAAAAATAAAATAAATAATATAAAATAATCTATGATGAGTAATAAATTAATATGAAGTAAATATAATATTCTACACTGAATAATGAAATACATAATATAAAATGAATAATTATAATGAACAATAAAATTAATATAAATAAAATAAATAATATAAAATAGTCTTTAATGAAAATAAATAAATAATGTAAAATAATAAATAATAAAATAAATAACATGAAGTAAATATAATATTTTATAGTGAATCATGAAATAAATAATATAAGACAAATACCGGTAATTATAATGAACAATAAAATTAATACAAATAAATAATATAAAATAAATAATAATCTATAACGAATAATAAAATAAATAATGTAAAATAATCACCTACAATGAATAATAAATAAAATGAAATAAATATAGAAAATATTAGAAATAATAGAAATTAATAATGAAATAAATAATATAAAACAAACAATAAAATTAATACAAATAAAATAAATAATATAAAATAATCTGTAATTAATAATTTAATAAATAATGTAAAATAAATAATCTACAGTGAATAATAAAATAAATAAATAATATGAAATATAGAAAATATTAGAAATAATAGAAAATTAATAATCTATCATGAACAATAAAGTAAATAATATAAAATAAATATAGTTATAATGAGTCATAAAATAAATAAAACGAATAATAATCTAAACGAACGACAAATCAGTAAAAAGCAGGAGATTGATGCTAGGCCTGCCTGCCTAGTCTGCGCATGCGCAGTGCCCTCTCCCTCGCTCGCTCACCCGAGCAACTTGGGCCCGGCCATAGAGGAGACGGTGGCGGCGGCGGGAGCGGCCCGGCAGGAGGGTGCCGGAAGTGTCTTGGCCCAGGGGCCCCTCTTTCCGGAGCAGCGCTGCGCCCAGCCAGGCCCCCTGTGGGCGAGGAGGAGGCCCAGGCCCAGCAGCCGCGCCCCGCCGCCCAACCACATCCGGGGATCCTCCTCTTTGCTTCCGCCTTCCGGACTTCCCTCGGAGGGGCGCATGCGCAAGCAGGAGCGAGGCTTCGTCCACACCCAAGGCATCCTGGGAGATGTAGTCTTTCCGCCTTCCCCACGGAGGAACGCATGCGCAAACTAGAACGAGGCGTAGGCCACACACAGGCGCCTCCCAAAGCATCCTGGGAGGTGTAGTCTGCGGCAGGCGCCGGCCCGCTTTGCGCACAGCGGGAGGGAGGCCTCGCGGGACTACAACTCCCAGGGCGCTCAGGAAAAGGAAAAAGGAACTCCTGCAACCAGAAGGAAGCCAACCCGCCTCAGTTTAAAAACCTCCATTCTAGTATTACAACTATTATCCCAGGTCATTAAGACTAATTAATGTTATTATACTTTATACTGTCACATTTCCTATGTTTTATTATTCTATATTATTTTACATAAGTATTTTACGTCATTTTATATTATTATATTATTTTATATTAATTTTATTATGTTTCAATAATTTTATTCTGTTTTATTCTAATTTATACCATTTTATGAATACAATATATTATGTTTATATTATTATCTTTTATATCATTCTATATTTTATTTTATTATATTAATTGCATTTTATATTATTATATTATTTTATATTTATTAAATTATGTTCCATTATATTATATAATTTTATTAATTTTATTTTGTTTTATTCTGTTATACCGTTTTATTATTATGTTTATATTACTCTTTATATTATCCATTTTATATTATTTTATTATTTTATTATATTATGTTTCACTATTTTATATTAATTGTATTCTGCTTTTTTCTATTTTATACCATTTTATTATTACAATATATTTATATTACTCTTATTTTATATTATCTTTTATATCATTTTATTATTTTATTTTATTAAATTAATTGTAGTTTATTTTATCTTATTATTTTATCATATTATTTTATATTTATTTTGTTTTATTATATTTCATTATATTATATTAATTTTATTCTGCTTTATTCTATATTATATTATTTTATTTTATACCATTTTATTATTACAATATATGTTTATATTACTCTTATTTTATATTTATATTATCTTTTACCTGATTTTATATAATTTGTATTAATTTTATTTTATTATATTTTACTATATTAATTTTATTCTGTTTTATTCTATATTATATTATTATAATATTTCCTATTCTATGTTATTATTTTATATCATTTAATTTATATTATATATTTTATGTTAATATAATATTATATCTTATAATAATATGATTATTATTAATATAATAATATTGTTATATTTACTATTCTATATTCTTATTTTAAATAAATTTAGTATTTTATATTATGTGAAAATTTTATATTGATTTATGCAATCCTTTTGATACGTAATCAATCAATCAATAAATATCAATATTATTTTATATTAATATAATAATAATAATAATAATAATAATAATAATAATAGTAAAACTTTATATGTTACCCAGGGAAACTCAGGGCAGTTTCCAACAAAGGATGGCAAACATTCAATGCCATAATAAACAAGAGAAGCAAAACAAGCTAAATCAAAACAGTAAACAAACACATCAATACAAACGTACAGTCACTTGCCAAAAAAGTAAATAATTAAATAGATGTCGTAGATCTAAATCAATCATGCTTACAGCAAAATAAAAATCTAATCCACTAAAATGCATTAAAATGAATGATTTACAGCCGTCAACAGAGTCAGGTTGAGTCGCCTGTTTCCATATTATTCTATATTTTATATTATATTTTATTACTATATCGTTTGCAGGCCGTCTTCAAGGGCCGCCCCACGTCGAGTGCATTGCAGTAATCCAATCTGGATGTAACCAAGGTGTGGACCATCATGGTCAAGTCAGGCTTTGCGAGGCACGGTTGCAGCTGGCACACCAGTTTGAACTGGGCAGAGAAGGCCCTCCTGGTCACCGACCACACCTGAGCATGGATGTCCACTGCTGAGTCCCGGAGGAGCCCAGGCCGCGGAGGGGGACCCCTTCCGTCCAGCACAGGCTGTCACCCGAGGCCCCCGATCGGCCTCCCAATTGACCAGGAGGACCTCTGTCCTGTCTGGACTGACCCTCAGCTTGTTGGCCCTCCAGGACATCCCAGTGGCCAGGTGAGATTCTGGAGACCAGTTCCCAACTCTGGTCTTTTGGCGCTTAATTGGTAATAGGGTTTCCAACACACACACACACACACAACCCCAGTGGAACAGACTTAAAAAAAACCCAAAACACACAATATATATATATATATACACACACTCATATACATATACACATGCACACATTCATACACACACACACATATACATATAGAAAAGCACACACATATACACAATATGCATGTACACATATAAACATGCAAATATATACACACTTCTATATATACATACATACACATGCACAGACATATACACATACATACACACAAACATGCATATAGACAAGTACACACATATACACAATATGCATGTACAAACATAAACACACAAATACACAAATATATACACACACATATACATACATACACATGCACAGACATATACATATACACAATATGCATGTACACATATAAACACACAAATACACGCATACATATATACACACACACATATATACACACACACATATATACACCCCCCACATACATTTATACACAAATATATATATATATACACAAACACACATATATGCACAAATATATACACACACAAAACACATATATACAGACTGGGCCACAGCAACGCGTGGCAGGGGACGGCTAGTGTATATGTATATATGTTCATGTCAAGAGCGACTTGAGAAACTGCCAAGTTGCTTCTGGTGTGAGAGAATTGGCCGTCTGCAAGGATATTGCCCGGATGTTTTGATGTTTTTCCCATCCTTGTGGGAGGCTTCTCTCACGTCCCCTTTGCATGGGAAGCTGGAGCTGACAGAGGGAGCTCATCCGCACTCTCCCCAGATTCGAACCTCCAACCTGTCGGTCTTCAGTCTTGCCGGCACAGGGGTTGGACCACTGGAGGCACTTTATTTTAGATCAAAATTCATATTTTATATTATTATAAAATATATTATATGTTATATAAAATACTATAAAATATATATTTTTATATTATTGTTATATATTATTATATTTGGATTACTGTTGTTTTATTTTATTATTTTACATATATTTAGAGGTGGGAGCCCATTAGAGACCATCCAGTCCAATGCATTCATCCTGCCAGGCAGGAGGATCACCACTTGATCCCTCCCAACAGATGGCCATCCAGCCTCAGCTACCATAATGATGATAATTATTAGAAACTTTTTCCGGAAGATACAGGGTTTTATTGATTCCGCATCCCTGTTTTTGTCCTCCAGCATCCGGTGCCTCGGATCCGCTCCGGGTTTTAATCCGAACAGGATTGGCTAGGATCCGTAAGGGAGGCCGATCTGATGGACAGCTGACTGCAAGGCCCGCCTCCTTCCTTCTCGAGAAGGTCATGACCTTTCTTTGGGTCACATGACAGCGCAGACGGCGGATCTCAGCCCCTCTCGCCAGTTCCTTGGGGTCAAAACAGGTAATAATAATAATAGTAATAATAATAATAATGGAATAACAATGTAATAATAATAACAACAACAATAACAATAATAATGTAATAATAATGTAATAACAATGTAATAATAATCATAATGTAAAAGCAATGTAATAATAATAATAACAATAATAATGTAATAATCTAATAGTAATAATAATAACAATAATAATAATGTAGTAATAATAATATCACTATATTATTATAATAATGTAATAATGTATATTAATAATAATGTAGCTAATAACAATGTAATAATAATAATTATAATGCCAATGATAATAATAATAATAATGTAATGATACCAATAATAGTTATAATGTAATAATAGTAATATCAGTACATTATTATAATAATGTAATAATGTATATTAATAATAATGTAGCTAATAACAATGTAATAGTAATAACAATTATAATGCCAATGATAATAATAATAATAATAACGTAATGATACCAATAATAGTAATAATGTAATAATAATAATAATAATATCACTATATTATAATAATAATAATGTAATAATGTATATTAATAATAATGTAATAACAATGTAATAATAATAACAATTATAATGCCAATGATAATAATAATAATATCATAATGATACCAATAATAGTAATAATGTAATTATAATAATATCAGTACATTATTATAATAATGTAACAATGTATATTAATAATAATGTAGCTAATAACAATGTAATAGTAATAACAATTATAATGCCAATGATGATAATAATAATAATAACGTAATGATACCAATAATAGTAATAATGTAATAATAATAATATCAGTACATTTTTATAATAATGTCATAATGTATATTAATAATAATGTAGCAATAATATAATAATTACAATGTAATGATACCAACAATAGTAATAATGTAATAATAACATCATTGTATTATTATGTAATAAAGTATAATTATAATGTAACAATATAATAATAATGATGTAATATACCAATAATAATGTAATAATAATAATGTAATAGTAATAATGTAATAATAGCAATACCAATAATAATGTAAATACAAATGCTAATAACAGAATAATAATATTAATAATATAATAAAATAATAATTACAATATAATAATACCATTAATAATAATAATAATAATAATGCAATGAACCAATCGTTTTACCAATAATAATACTGTAATGATACCAACAATAGTAATAATGTAATAATAACATCATTGTGTCATTATGTAATAAAGTATAATTATAATGTAACAATATAATAATAATAATAATGTACCAATAATGTATTAATAATGTAATAGTAATAATGTAATAATAACATCATTGTGTCATTATGTAATAAAGTATAATTATAATGTAACAATATAATAATAATAATAATAATAATGTACCAATAATGTATTAATAATGTAATAGTAATAATGTAATAATAACATCATTGTGTCATTATGTAATAAAGTATAATTATAATGTAACAATATAATAATAATAATAATAATAATAATAATAATGTACCAATAATGTATTAATAATGTAATAGTAATAATGTAATAATAACATCATTGTATCATTATGTAATAAAGTATAATGTAACAATATAATAATAATGTAATATGTCAATTTATTTATTTTTATTTTATTTAAATAAAATAAAATAAATGCCAATAATAATGTAATAGTAATAATGTAATAATAGCAATACCAATGGTAATAATGTAAATACAAATGCTAATAATTGAATAATAGTATTAATAATATAATAAAGCAGGAAAGGCCTGCAAGGTTCCCCCTCCCTGGGGCCCGGACTAGATGACCTCAGGGAGCCCCTTTCCCATTTGTGGGCAGCAAATGACCCTCTCTTTCCCTCCTCTTCCCATCGTCCACAGGGCTCCTCACCTGCCCCACCTTGGGCTCCGTCCGAGGGTCTCGTCTCTGGCCGGAATGGCCTCTCCGTTGGGGACCCCATTTGGCCCTTGACCTGAAGGGAAACGAGGGAAGGGAGGGGCCATGAACCATCACCACCTTCCCAGGTCCCCTTCAACCTCTTAGGGTCCCCCCTGCCAAGTTCGGACTAGAACCCAAAGCGGATCGTCTCACCTGAGGCTCTGTGTCCGCACTGGTGGGGCCTCAGGCCCACGCCATCCTTCCGGGCTGCTCCCCTCCATTGTGGGGCCCAGTGGGGCATCCCGGAGCACCTAGACCCAAGAAACAGCATCCCCATTACTATTGTTTATTTGTTTGTTTGTTTGTTTATTTTTCTCCCGCTTTTCTCCCACGGGTCGGATGCAAAGCAGGGGGGGCATGGCTGAAAGCAAAAATAAAAATATAATATATTCTTATGGTTATTATTATTATTGTTTTACATATTTTGTTATTTTATATCATTATTTTCTATTATATTTATATTATTAATATATCATACATTACTAGTCGGATTGTGTTTTACATTATTTTACATATTCTGTTATTTTATATCGTTATTTTTTTATTATATTTATCTTATTAATATATCAATATAATATATATTACTAGTTGGATCATGTTTTACGTTATTTTACATATTTTGTTATTTTATATCGTTATTTTCTATTATATTTATCTTATTAATATATCAATATAATATATATTACTCGCCGAATCATGTTTACATTATTTTACATATTTTCTATTACATTTATATTATTACTATATCAATATAATATATATTACTAGCCGGATCGTGTTTTACATTATTTTACATATTTTACAATATTAATTCTTAAAATTTCTTTTTCCTGTAGGAGAGAATAAATTAATAATATAATAATAATAATTTCTTACCATTTTTCTTTTGGAAGTAAATGATATTAATAACAATAGTAATTCTTACAATTTCTCTTTCTTTTAGGAGAGAATAAATTCATATAATAAATATAGCATTTAATTAAGTGCTATAACAATGTGGTAAAGATGACTGGAATGGAACAAGGAATATGAGATTGGTTATGATTCCACTATGAGACGAAGCGGATTATTTAGTGTAACTTTATAATTGTTGTATTGTTAATATATTGTTCTGTAATTCCCTTTTGTAAATTGCCTTTTTATGTATGTTGTACACCGCCATGAGTCGCCCTAAAGGGCTGAGAATGGCGGTTAACAAATGCACCAAATAAATAAATAAATAAATATAATAATAATAATAATAATTTCTTACCATTTTTCTTTTAGAAGTAAATAATACATAAATGATATCTAATATTTTATTAATAACAATAGTAATTCATAACATTTTCCTTTTAAGAGAGAGAATATATTATTATTATTATTATTATTATAATATAATAATAATAATAATAATAATAATAATAATAATAATAATAATAATGGTGTTGGCAGAAAGGCCATTCTAATTTGGTTTTTGGATTATGTGAATCCCAGAAACGAACATTACATTTTTATTTCTATAGATATATAGATTATACATTAATATACGATATATATTATTTATTTATTTATTATATTATTATGTTATATTATGTTATATTTATTTATTATATTATTATGTTTTATTATCTATCCTGTTATATTCATTTTTTTCAAATATATTTTTATTGGTTTTCTTAGAATACATCAATACTTTCAATACTCTTATATTTCATTCTTAATTCATTACATCAACTATAAGTGTATATATATCTTATATAAATATAATATATATGTGAAAAATAAAAAATATGAAATATCCTGTTCTATTCATTATCATTATTTTATATTATGTTCATTATTATTCTTATCTTTATATTTTTTTATTTATTGTGTGTATAAATATAATAGTTATAATAATAATGCTAGTAATTCTTCCCCTTTCTTTTAAGAGAGAATAAATTAATAATAATATTATAATAATAATTTCTTACCATTTTTCTTTTCGAAGTAAATAATACATAAATGATATCTAGTATTTTATAAATAATAATAGTAATTCCTAAAATTTTCCTTTTAAGAGAGAGAATATATTATTATTATTATTATATAATAATAATAATAATGAATATAAAATAATGATAACAAACATTACATTTTTATTTCTATAGATATATAGATTATACATTAATATATCATACGATATATATTATATTATTATGTTGTACTATCTATTCTGTTCTATTCTTTTTTTTCAAATATATTTTTATTGGTTTTCTTAGAATACATCAATACTTTCAATACTCTTATATTTCATCCTTAATTCATTACATCAACTATAAGTGTATATATATCTTATATAAATAAAAAATAAAAAATATTAAATATCCTGTTATATTCATCATTATTATTTTATATTGTTCATTATTATTATTATTATTATTATTATTATTATTATTATCTGTATCATTATTTTATATTATGTTCATTATTATTATTCTTATCTGGGCAGAGACCGCTCGGTTCCTCTTCCGAGGTGACCCTTCCCTGGAACTGACCCTTGGCTCGCATGGGGTGCGATGGGCAGGAAGCCCTTCTTGTTCCGCTGCGGCGACGAAGGCGATGCTGATGAGGCGTCTAAGCGGGCCAGGCTGGCGGTCATTGGGGAGCGATGCTGGAAAGAAGAGATGAACGAAAGCACGAATCGGTGGGAGACAAGACAGAAAGGTCACAGAAACAAAGGTACGGTCCATCACTCACTTGGGGGTCAGTGGGCAGGGTGTGATTGGGAGTGGTCATCGAAAGCTTGGCTTGGAGGGCCTCCGTCAACCGGCCCACGATCCGCTCCTGCTCCGCCCCCGAAGCGTCCTGAAAGGTAAACGACGACAACAACAACAGACATGTTTGTGGTGGAAGCTCTCTTTCTTGTGTGTCCTGCGCCCCGTTATCTTGTGCTGCTGACCTGGGTCTTGGCAAGCAGGGCTAGGGCTTGTTGGTAGGCAGCGGTAGCTCGTTGGGGGTCCCCCAGGAGGAGGCGCGTGGACCCCAGACCCTCGCAGGAGCGGACCTGGCCACGCAGGTCGCCTAGTGGAGGTGGGGGGGGGGGTAGAGAGAGAGGTTGGGAGAGAGGGGGGCATCATCCGGAGGGGCTCTCAGGGCCGGACCCCCCCCCCTCACATACCTCCCTTCTCCAGGGAGGCCCCTCACCTGCATCCCGGAAGGCCTGCAGGGCGTGCAGGTAGGCCTCCCCGGTCTCCTCGTGGGGGAGAGAGAGAAGTTGGGAGAGAGGGGGGGCATCATCCGGAGGGGCTCCTAGGGCCCGATCCCCCTCCACATACCTCCCCCCCCCCCAGGGAGGCCCCATACCTGCGCCCCGGAAGGCCTGCAGGGTGTGCAGGTAGGCCTTCCCGGTCTCCTCGTGGGGGGGGGAGATAGAGAGGTTGGGAGAGAGGAGGGGCATCATCTGGAGGGGCTTTCAGGGCCCGACCCCCCCCCACATCCCCCCCCCCCCGGGAGGCCCCTCACCTGCATCCCGGAAGGCCTGCAGGGCGTGCAGGTAGGCCTCCCCGGCTTCCTCGTGGGCCCCCAAGGCCGACAGCGCCTGGCCCAGGTTGGCAAAGCACTGGCCCTGACCACCACGCTCCCCCAGCGCACCTGCACAAAGGGGTTCCCACACCATTATTTTCCCACCAATGTTTTGCAAACAACTAGATCACATTTCCCACCAATATTTTCAAATTATCCCCCGCCCCTAATATTTTGTACATAATTATTCCCCCCCAATATTTTGCAAATATTTTCCCCAAAATACTGCAAGTCATCAAATTATATTATTTTGCAAATAATTCCAATGATGGGACTATGCCCCCCCCCCCCCAATATTTTGCAAATAATCAAATAATATTTCCCATCAATATTTTCAAATTATTCCCCCTCCTCGCCAATATCCCCCCCAATTATTTGACAAACAATTCCAATGATAGGACCATGTTTCTCACCAATATTTTGCAAACAACCAGATCATATTTCCTATCAATATTTTCAAATAATTTCCCTCACCCAATATTTTGCAAATAATTATTTTCCACCAATATTTTGCAAATAATATTTCTACCAATATTTTGCAAATATTTCCCCCCAATATTTTGCAAATAATCCTCTTTTTCACCAATATCCCCCCCCCCCGATATTTTGCAAGTGATCCAATCCCGCATTTCTCCCCGCGGGGGGGGGGGGGGGTGTCCCTACTGACTGTGGAGGTCGGCAGCCTTGCGGTGGAGCCCGAGGGCGGAGTGGTATCTCTGGAGGGCGTTGTGGGCGGCCCCCAGGTTCTGCAGGGCGGAGGCCTCCAAGGCCCGGGCCCCTCCGCCGGCCCCATCTCCCTCCGCTTGCAGGAAGGAGAGCGCCTTCGCAAAGCTCTCGGCCGCCAAGGAGAAGATGCGCAGCTGGGAGAAGCCCAGGCCGATCTCCAGGTGGAGCTTCCCTGCAAAAGGGGAAACACAACAGATACACGTCAACATCGGACCCGGTCGGTTTGGACCTCTCGATTGCGGCGGAATGAAATTCACGCGCAGTTCACATTTTACCAGTCTTGCCGGAGAAAGAAAATATGCCACACAGACGATCAATAAAGAACAAGCAACATATATACAATCATGTCAACAGTTGCATTGACTCAAAGTGGTCTTCATGTGTCCACGTGGAAGATCTCTTTCCTGCAACTCATGAAGCAAGAACTCAAGCTCGGTCTCTCTTCTAGATCCTGCGAAATTCACGGTTTGCCAGTCTTGCCGGAGAAAGAAAATATGCCACACAGACGATCAATAAAGAACAAGCAACATATATACAATCATGTCAACAGTTGCATTGACTCAAAATGGTCTTCATGTGTCCACGTGGAAGATCTCTTTCCTGCAACTCATGAAGAAGAACTCAAGCTCGTTCTCTCTTCTAGATCCTGCACAGCTCAAACCTAAAAATGTAACTGTTCCCAAAACTCCCAGGCTCGGCTAGCTCCCCAGGCTTAGCCCAACCAAGCAGCTTTGTGCTTTGCATTTTTCGGTTAACACACTCACCAACTGATTTTTTACATGCCCTAACATAGATTAGCCCGGTGTTCCTGCCTTCCTCTTATTTATTTATTTATTTATTTGTTTGTTTGTTTGTTTGTTTACTTCACTTGTATACTGCTTTTCCGCCAGTGACGAGGGACTCAGAGCGGTTTCCATATTATATTGTATTATATTATTATTATTAGGTTTATCATATTGCTATAATATAATATAACATTATATTATAATATTATAATAGTATATCCATGGGAGACTTCTGTATAATGTTATATTATTGAATTTATTATTTTATTGCTATATTATATTATAATATTATATTATATTATAATAGTATATCCATGAGAGACTTCTGTATAATATAATATTATATTATTAGATTTATTATTATATCGCTATAATATTGTATAATAATAATATAATAGTATATCCATGGGAGACTTCTGTATAATATTATATTATTAGATTTATTATTATATCGCTATAATGTAATATTATATAATAATGTTATAATAGTATATCCATGGGAGACTTCTGTATAATATAATATTATATTATTAGATTTATTATTATATCGTTATAATATAATATTGTATAATAATATTATAATAGTATATCCATGGTAGACTTCTATATAATATAATATAATTAGATTTATTATAATATCACTATAATATAATATTATATAATATTGTAATAGTATATCCATGGGAGTCTTCTGTATTATATTATATTATATTATTAGATTTATTATTATATCGCTATAATATAATATTATATAATAATATTGTAATAGTATGTCCATGGGAGACTTCTGTATAATGTTCTATTATTAGATTTATCATTATATCGCTATAACATAATATAATAATATTATAATAGTATATCCATGGGAGACTAATATTATATTATTATATTTATTGATATATTGCTATATTATAATATAATATAATATTATAATAGTATATTCATGGGAGTCATCTGTATAATATTATATTATATTATTAGATTTATTATTATATTGCTATAATATAATATTATATAATAATATTATAATAGTATATCCATGGGAGACTAATATTATATTATTAGATTTATTATTATATCGCTGTAATATAATATTATATAATATTCTAATAGTATATCCATGGGAGTCTTCTGTATAATATTATATTATATGATTAGATTTATTATTATATCGCTATAATATAATATTGTATAATAATATTGTAATAGTATATCCAAAGGGAGACTTCTGTATAATATTATATTATTAGATTTATTATTATATCACTATAACATAATATTATATAATAATATTATAATAGTATATCCATGGGAGTCTTCTGTATAATATAATATAATATAATATAATATAATATAATATAATATAATATAATATATTTAGGTTTATTATTAAATCGCTATAATATAATATTGTATAATAATATTATAATAATACATCCATGGGAGACTAATATAATATTACTAGATTTATTATTATATCGCTATAAAATAATATTATATAATAATATTCTAATAGTATACCCATGGGAGACTTCTGTATAATATTATATTATATTATTAGATTTATTATTATATCACTATACTATAATATTATATAATATTCTAATAGTATATCCATGGGAGATTAATATTATATTATTAGATTTATTATTATATTGCTATAATATAAAATTATAGAATAATATTAGAATAGTATATCCATGGGAGTCTTCTGTTTAATATAAAATTATTAGGTTTATCATTATATTGCTATAATATTATATTATATTATATTATAATGGTAAAATAGTATATCCATGGGAGACTTCTGTATGTTATATTATTAGATTTATTATTATATTGCTATGTTATATTATAATATAATATAATATTATAATAGTATATTCATGGGAGTCTTCTGTATAATATTATATTATATTATTAAATTTATTATTATATCGCTATAATATAATATTATATAGTAATATTATAATAATACCCACGGGATACTTCTTTATAATATTATATTATTAGATTTATTATTATATCGCTAAACTATAATAGTATAATAATATATCCATGGGAAACTTCTGAAATATGATATCTTAATATATTATAGCAATATAATAATAAATCTAATAATATTATAGTATTAGATTTATTATATTGGTATAATGTATTACAATAACATATTTCATTATAATATATTAGTATATCCATGGGAAACTTCTGTATAATTTAATGTTCTTATACTATGTGATTATGTTAGGTTATTATACTTATTATAAGTCTATCCAAGTATAATATTAAACTAGGGCAAGCCTACCCCGCAGGGCCTTGTTCCGGATGGCCTCGCACAGCTGCCGCCCCTCGTGCAACACGCCCGCCACTTCGCCCTCCTCCTCCTCCTCCTCCTTGCGCAACACGAGCCGGATGGCTTCTCCGAGGGCCGCGGCCACTTCCTCCTCCGGCCCCCCGGCCATTGAGACGGCCTTTGCAGCCTCCAGGAAACACCGGGCGGCGGGGGTCTCGTCACCCATGGCCGCGAGGCACTGTCCCATCTTGACCCCGGCTCCGGCCTCGCTCTGGGCTCGGACGCGGCGGTATTGGGCCTGGGCTTCCCGGAAGGCGTCCAGGGCTTGACCGAAGTGGCCTAAGCCTTGTTGGGCCACCCCGATGTTGAAGAAGAGGTCGCCCGAAGGGTCGTCGGTCATCGCCCGGGCCTCGAGGAGCAGGGGCAGGCCTTTACCCGGCTTCCCGGCCTGGACGTAAGCCGCCCCGAGGTTGAGGGTGCACGTCCGTCGGACCGAGAGGTTGCCCGTGTCGGAAGAAAGGGATAACGCTTTCCTGAAGCAGGACAAGGCCTTCCTGTTGTGGCCGGACATCAAGGCTCGGTGGCCGGATGCCGTCAGGGTCTCCACCTCGACCTCGGGTGGCTCCCCTTCGGCCGGACGTTCGTTTTGGGCCTTCTTCCGGACCGGCTTCTCCTTGCCGTTCTGCTGGGAAGTTTCCTCCAAAGCCATCCGCCTGAGAAGGAAGAGTTCAATGGAGCCCGTATAGGAATAGGATACTAATAATAGTAATAATAGTAATAATAATAATAATAATAATAATAATAATAATAAATAATTTGTAATCTCTCTGAGCATCCCATAGCATTGAGCCACAGCCATTCAATGATACTAATAACATCAATCATAACAATTAATAATAATAATAATAATAAGGAAGAGTGCAACGGAGCCCGTATAGGAATAGGATATTAATAATAGTAATAATAATGACAATAATAAATGATTTGTAATCTCTCTCACAACTCCCAGCATCCCATAGCACTGAGCCACAGCCATTCAATGATACTAATAACATCAATCATAACAGTAATAATAATAATAATAATAATAATAATAAGGAAGAGTGCAACGGAGCCCGTATAGGAATAGGATATTAATAATTGTAATAATAGTAATAATTCTTTGTAATCTCTTCAAATTCTATGAGTAACTCTAATAATAATAATAATAATAATAATAATAATTGTAGCCTAATAATAATAATAATTCTTTGTCATCTCTTCCAACTCTATAGTCTGTAACTCTAATAATGATAGAAATAGTAATAATTGTAGCCTAATAATAATAATAGTAATAATAATAATAATAATAATTCTTTGTCATCTCTTCCAACTCCATAATAGTAATAATAATAGTAATAGTAATAATTGTAGCCTAATAATAATAATAATAATAATTCTTTGTCATCTCTTCCAACTCTGAGTCCATAATAATAATAATAATAATAGTAATAGTAATAATTGTAGCCTAATAATAATAATAATAATAATAATTCTTTGTCATCTCTTCCAACTCTATGAGTCCATAATAATAATAATAATAATAATAATAATAGTAATCATTGTAGCCTAATAATAATAATAGTAATAATAATAATAATAATTCTTTGTCATCTCTTCCAACTCTATGAGTCCATAATAATAATAATAATAGTAATAGTAATCATTGTAGCCTAATAATAATAATTATTATTATTATTATTTGTCATCTCTTCCAACTCTATGAGTCCATAATAATAATAATAATAGTAATCATTGCAGCCTTATTGTAGCCTTCTTCTTCTTATTATTATTATTATTTGTAGTCTCTTCCAACTCTTATGAGTCTAGTAACAACAACAACAACAATAATAGAGGACTCACCCGGAGAGATCCTTCCCTAAATCCCTTGGAGAATTAGCCACGCTCTGATGTGTCCAGGCTCTCTTTGCCGCTCTTCCCAAGTTTCCCGGGACCTTTCCCAAACCGGTGCCTTTTAGTATTCCCAACCCTTTTGCAGAGGGTCCAGCTTGCCTGGCATTTCAAGTCACCTATATTTAATGCAAGGAGGAGGAGGAGGAAGGCATGTTTTGCTCCCAATTCCCGGGGAAAGAAGGAAGGAAGGAAGGATGATGGCCAGGGGGGATCGGTTTCCCATCTCCATGGCAACCAGGTAGGCGTCCTCTCCTCTCCGGTGGGTCTCGGGTTGCGCTTCTGAAGGAAAGGTGACTCTTTGCCGAATCAAATCCTCAAACCACATTTTCCATCAATATTTTGCAGTTTTTCAAAACATATTTTCCCCTAATATTTTCCCCAATATTTTGCAAATAATCAACTTATATTTTCAACTATTATTTTGCAAATAAATCATATTGTGCAAATAATCAAATCATATTTTCCCCTTCCCCAAATATTTTGCAATTTTCCAAGTCATATTTTCCTCTAATATTTCTCCCAATATTTTGCAGATAATCAAATCATATTTTCCCCTCCCCCCAATATTTTGCAATTTTCCAAATCATATTCTCCTCTAATATTTCCCCCAATATTTTGCAAATAATCAAATTATATTTGCCACTATTACACTGCAAATAAATCATATTTTTCCCCGCAATATTGTGCAAATAATCCAATTATATTTTCCACTATTATTTTGCAAATAAATCATTCTCACATCACAGTGTCAAAACTATCTTCAAGATCTTCTGTATAGTCTCACCAACTTCTCTCTCTTCAGCTTCTGTTAGGTCGCTGCCATCTTTGTTTTTAAGACCCATCCAACCTCACTCCTCAGGACGTCTGGTTCTAATTCCCTCACCACAACGTCAAAACTATCCTCGATATTATTATGATTCCTATAGAGATCTTCTGTATAGTCTCGCCATCTTCTCTTGATCTCTTCAGCTTCTGTTAGGTCGCCGCCATCTTTGTTTTTAAAACCCATCCAACCTCACTCCTCAGGATGTCTGGTTCTAATTCACTCACCACGCTATCCTCGGTACTATTCTCCTTCCTATCTTTGTTTCTTATGCCAATTTTCGCCTGAAATTTACCTCCGATGTTTCTAATTTTCTGGAAAAGGTCTTTTGTCCTTCCAAATTGTTCGATAGGAAGTTCTGGATCTGAACTACAGTCAGGCCCAGGTCTTGTTTTGAAGCTCCAGCAGAGCAACCAGGTAACGATTCTTTGCAAACAATCAAATTACATTGGATATACTTTCCTTAAAAATTGTACTTGGGAATGTATTCGTGCAAAATAGGATGGGATGATTTGCAAAATCCCAAATGAGGCTCAGAGAGAGGAAGATAAGAGACTCGAAGCGAAAGCAAAACCAATTTCTGAGCGCTTGAGAGATGCCTTAACGAGGAGATAAAAGTCTCAAGGACAGGATATGTAGTCAGATGAAGCATCAGTTGGAATCAAGTCAAGTTCTCGTCCTTGTTTCTTGGAAGCTTTGCTTGGAAAGATTCATGCCTTTGTCTCACGGTTTTGATTCTTGGATTCTATGATTTATATTCATGCCTTGGATTCATGTTTCCTAGTTTCTTGGATTTGATTGGAGAAGTTTTTGCCTTTGTTTTTCATGGACTTTAATGGACTATTACGCTAGACGAATTTGTTCCTGCTTATCTTCCTACCTAATTGGATTTACCTATTCCATTAAAGTGCTGTTTTACTTTACCTCTTTTTAATTATCTTCAATAAAGTCAAGTTCTCGTCCTTGTTTCTTGGAAGCTTTGCTTGGAAAGATTCATGCCTTTGTCTCAATGTTTTGGTTCTTGGCTTCTGTTTCCTGGTTTCTTGGATTTGATTGGAGAAGATTTCGCCTTTGTTTTTCATGGACTTTGATGGACTAATTCCCTGGACTAATTTGTTCCTGCTTATCTTCCTACCTCATTGGATTTACCTATTCCTTTAAAGTGCTTTTTTACTTTACTGCTTTTTAATTATCTTCAGTAAAGGGATTGTTGGTGCAAAATAGGATGGGATGCTCTGCAAAATCCCAAATGAGAGAAGAATGTTCTTTGAGGAGGACATATCATAAAGGGAAGTGGGGCAGACATCACTCCTCCTCCTTTTGGGGACGAGCTATATACAGTTTTGGTTTCTCGATCTGAGGTCTGAATAGGAAGCGGCTGCACAATGGGGCCTTTCCTGCTTGCCTTGGTGGCTCTGCTTGCAGGTAAGCCTCCGCTCCTTTGAGAGAATGCATCACCTTGAAAGATAGGGCAGGAAGGGGTCCCCCAAAGGCCATCTAGTCCAGCCCCGGAGGGCAAGAGAACCCTGCAATGGGGCAATGTGTTTGTTGCTACTTAATAACAACAACAACAACAACAACAACAACAACAACAACAATAATAATAATAATATATTCTAATAATAATCCTACATTCTCTTCCTGAACTTCCTGAATCATAATATAATTATTATTTAGTATTATTACACTATTGTTTTGGGCTTGGCCTCATGTTAACCGCCCCGAGTCCCCTTTGGGGAGATGGTGGCGGGCTATTATTATTGCTATTATTATTATTTTATATTATTGTGGGTTATTATTATTGCTATTATTATTATTATATTATAATATGATTTCCTGATTATAATATAATAATGGATATATTATTGCAGTTTTGCTAACATTATGATTATATTGGAGATCAGAACCGCCCCTTCTATCCTGACATTCAGGAAGCAGGTGAAGACGTGGTTATGGAGACAGGCATTCGACGAGTGAGCCAACACCCTGAGATATGGATGGAAGATGATGATGAGCAACGATTTTAGTGTGACGACTGACCATTGTAGTTTTGAATATATTTGCTGTTTTAATGTTTTACTGTAATATGTATTATGATGTTTTATTGATCGTATGCGATATTATGGTTGGAAACCAGTCTGAGTCCCTCAAGAGAGGTGAGAAGGCCGGGATACAAAACTTTTAAATAAATAAATAAATAAATAAATATAATATAAGTTCAACTAATTATATTATATTATATTATTGCAGGTTATTTTTATTGCTATTATTATAATTATAATTATATTATAATATGATTTCCTGGTTATAATGAATATATTATTGCAGTATTGCTAACATCATGATTATCTATCTATATAAAAATGCTCTGTGCGTCATGAGTACCTTAAAAACAAAAGAACCAATGAACGAAATCACACCCAATTTGGCAACAAAATGTCTCACAACACAAGGAGTGACCATCACTCAAAAAATTAAGATTTTGTCATTTGGGAGTTGTAGTTGCTGGGATTTATAGTTCACCTATAATCAGAGAGCATTCTGAACTCCACCAATGATGGAATTGAACCAAACTTGGCACACGGAACTCCCATGACCAATAGAAAACACTAGAAGGTTTTGGTGGGCATTGACCTTGAGTTTGGGAGTTGTAGTTCACCTCCATCCAGAGAGCACTGTGGACTCAAACAATGATGGATCTGGACCAAACTTGGCATGAATATTCCATATGACCAAATATGAACACAGATGGAGTTTGGGGGAAATAGAATCTTGACATTTGAGAGTTGTAGTTACTGGGATTTATAGTTCACCTACAATCAAAGAGCATTCTGAACCCCACCAACGACAGAATCGGGGCAAACTTCCCACACAGAACCCATCATAACAACAATACTTAAGGCCATCCAATCCAACTCCCTTCACCAGGGCAAGAAAACGTTATCAAAGTCCTCCTGACAAAGAGCCATCCAGCCATAGATATAGATAGATAGATAGAGAGATAGAGAGATAGAGAGATATATATATGATTCACACACAGAGAGATATAATATCACAGATTAGAAAGGGACCCCTAAAGAAGGACTATGATATGTTGCATGTTCCAGAGTAGGCAAACCAGACACTCTCCACATCAACAATGACAAAGAAACAACAAGGAATACTGTTGACCCACAAGCAGAAAGACATCACATACATTAGAAACCAACACTTTATTTTCCAGATCACCAGACTGGGCCACAGCAACGCCTGGCAGGGGACAGCTAGTATTATAATAATATAATATATTTACCTAATTATAATATAATAATTATTGAAATGATTCTCTCCATTCTTTTTGAACATACAGGATCTTTTGGAGACAATGACGAAAATGCAAAAACCGTGACCGGGATTGTTGGGGAGTCGGTCGCTTTCCAGCTGATGTTTTCCTCACCATTTGAAACTATTACTTGGCTGAGAACGAAGGGAAAGGGTGTTGATACTGTTGGCATCTTGAAGCAGGGAGAGAAATGTTTATCCATCATAAGCCTCATAAGCTTGCAAGGGCGACTGAATGTCTCTGAAGACTGCAAGACGATTGAAATCCTCCACCTGCAAGAAGAGGACTCAGCCACTTTCAGGGCTCAGGTCCAAATCCCTGAAAAGAAAGAGTTATTAAATTTCCTCTTCCGCCTCCAAGTCTTCAGTGAGTATTGGGACCCTTGCCTTGTCCATGGGTCTCCCTTTCCTTCTTAAAGGCCATCAAATAATACGGTTACTTGCCTGCCTCCACAGCTAGCCTTCAGGTCCCGGGGCTTCCCCTGTTTTGCACTCATTGTATTAAACTCCAGAAATGTTGTCTTTGCGGGAGGGAGGGAGGGAGGGAGGGAGGGAGGGACATCATCCCACTATAACACATTTGGCTCCAGTTTGGCAATGAGTTGCTCATTGTTGAGTCTCAACCCATTCAACATTGTGTTAGCCACAAAAACAAAGTTTCTGGAGTAGAATGACAACTGTCGAAGTAAGGACCACACAATTAAACAGGAAACAACACTTTCCAACCAGGAACGGAACAGGAATGGCCTCCACTACTGTCGAGCCTTCAGGTCCCGGTGCTTCTCCTGTTTTGGACTCATTCTCTCTCTTCTGAATGTTCTTCCAGGGCATTTGCTCGATTCAGATGTGCAAATCCATTGCAAAGCGATTGGGAATGAGACTTGGCGGCTGAACTGCTATGCGGGAGAGTTGGAGGAAGGGGTCACATTCCAGATGGTCACCAATGGGCAAAAGGAACATTCTGGAAGGACCCTGGATGTCTACAATGGCAGAGGGAAGGGAGAGAACCTGACTATCTCTTGCACAGCCAGGAATCCCATCAGCACCGCCTCCAGCACACAGCCCTTGTGGGATCTCTGTGGTGAGTTATACAGAATATGATGGAATGAGATAATGACGCTTTGGGGGACGGAATCCTGGGTCAGTTGCTTTGATCACTGTATCAGTTGCTTTGCAGTGAATGAAGGCCTAATTGTTGGAGCTCAGCCTGTGATTGTGTTTCAGGACAAGGGCGCTTTGGATGTGGGGAGTGATGACAATGAGTTTCAAGATGGCAATGGTCTGGTCAATGATACTGAGGCAGAGAAGGACCAGGAGATCCTTGTTCAAAGTGTACTTTCTCATGAGAATGTCCCAGAGGGGTGCGGGGATGATGGTGTGCTCCCTGAATCGCTACCAGAGAATTCCCATCATTTGGAGCTTGAAAAAAGCTCGGCACCTGGCCCAGGTGCAGAAATTAATGAGCAAATAGATAGACGGGAGGAGATTAGTCAAAACAGAAGAGCTGAACAGCGGTTTTGGCGTTCTGCCAGGCTCAGAGAGAGAAAGATAAGAGACTCGAAGCTAAAGCAAAACCAATTTCTGAGCACTTGAGACATACCTTAACAAGGAGATAAAAGTCTCAAGTACAGGATATGTAGTCAGATGAAGCATCGTTTGGAATCAAGCCAAATTCTCGTCCTTGTTTCTTGGAAGCTTTGCTTGGAAAGATTCATGCCTTTGTCTCACGGTTTTGATTCTTGAATTCTATTATTTATATCCATGCCTTGGATTCATGTTTCCTGGTTTCTTGGATTTGATTGGAGAAGTTTTTGCCTTTGTTTTTCATGGACTTTGATGGACTATTACGCTAGACCAATTTGTTCCTGCTTATCTTCCTACCTAATTGGAATTACCTATTCCTTTAAAGTGCTTTTTTACTCTACTGTTTTTTTTAATTATCTTCAATAAAGTCAAGTTCTCGTCCTTGTTTCTTGGAAGCTTTGCTTGGAAAGATTCATGCCTTTGTCTCACGGTTTTGATTCTTGAATTCTATTATTTATATCCATGCCTTGGATTCATGTTTCCTGGTTTCTTGGATTTGATTGGAGAAGTTTTTGCCTTTGTTTTTCATGGACTTTGATGGACTATTACGCTAGACCAATTTGTTCCTGCTTATCTTCCTACCTAATTGGAATTACCTATTCCTTTAAAGTGCTTTTTTACTCTACTGTTTTTTTTAATTATCTTCAATAAAGTCAAGTTCTCGTCCTTGTTTCTTGGAAGCTTTGCTTGGAAAGATTCTCGCCTTTGTTTCATGATTTTGATTCTTGGGATTCTATTATTTATATTCATGCCTTGGATTCATGTTTCCTGGTTTCTTGGATTTGATTGGAGAAGCTTTTGCCTTTGTTTTTCATGGACTTTGATGGACTATTACGCTAGATAAGGGAATTTGTTCCTGCTTATCTTCCTCCCTAATTGGATTTACCTATTCCTTTAAAGTGCTTTTTTACTTTACTGCTTTTTAATTATCTTCAATGAAGGGATTGTTTTCCTACTCAACTGTGTGGTGTTTAAAGTCCTGTCCTGGAGTGCAACACTAATGATGTTACCATTCCCGGCCCTTGCTCTGTTGTTGTTCTCTTTTTCCAGAGGAAGAACCCAGTTGCGGGGCCCCTTCGTGGATGATGGTCGCCCGTTTTGTGGCCGGGGCCATGGTCGCCCTCCTCTGCGCAGCCCTTTTGGTTTGGCACAACACGGGCACAGGTAGGCCCTGCGCATGAACCCCAACAGCTCTGTTGGCCACCATTTTGTTCTGAGCCTATCTTGTGTTTTATGCCTGTTGGCCGCGATTTTATATTATGGACCTAGCAGCCTCCATTTTGTTTTAGTTCTATTGGCTGCTATTTTGTTTTAGCTCCGTTGGCCATCATTTTGTGTTGCAAGCCTATCAACCGCCATTATTTTTCTAGGCCAAGCAGCCTCCATTTTGTGTTCTCGGCCTAGCAGCTGTAAGACTGTAGGATCTCTATGGCAATATTAAATAACTACTCACAAGCCGGTTCTGCTGTGAAATGGATATATTGCTTGTATCTCTGCAGGAAAGAAAGACACGACTGACTTTTTCCCACCACCACTTCCTTTTAGACACCTTTCCTGCCCATCTGCATTTTATTTTCAGTCAACTGGCCACCATTTTATTTTCTGGGCCTAGCAGCCACCATTTTCTTTCAGGCCTGTTGGCTGCCATTTTGTTTTGTAGGCCAAGCAGCCTCCATTTTGTTTTAGCTCTGTCGGCCACCATTTTGTGTGGCAAGACTATCAACCGCCATTTTGTTTTTCTAGGCCTAGCAGCCTCCATTTGGCTTCACATCTGCCCGCCACCATTTTGTTTTGTAAGCCTGGCAGCCTCCACATTTTGTTTCAGGCCTCTCAGCATCTGCTTGGTTTTAGGCCAGTTGGCCGCCATTTTGGTTTCTCGGCCTAGCAGCCTCCATTTTCTTTTCCGTCAACTCGCCGCCATTTTATTTTCTGGGCCTAGCAGCCACCATTTTACTTTCCATTTTGCTTCTGTTAGGTCACTCCCATCTTTGTTTCTTGTGCCAATTTTCACCTGAAATTTACCTTCGATGTTTCTAATTTTCTGGAAAAGGTCTTTTGTCCTTCCAAATTGTTCAATAGGAAGTTCTGGATCTGAACTGCAGTCAGGCCCAGGTCTTGTTTTGAAGCTCCAGCAGCGCGACCTGGTAACAATTCTTTGCAAACAATCAAATTACATTGGATATACTATCCTTAAAAATTATACTTGGGAATGCATTGGAGCAAAATGGGATGGGATAATTGCAAAATCCCAAATGAGGCTCAGAGAGAGGAAGATAAGAGACTTGAAGCGAAAGCGAAACTAATTTCTGAGTACTTGAACAAGGGGATAAAAGTCCCAAGTACAGGATATGTAGTCAGATGAAGCATCAGTTGGAATCAAGTCAAGTTCTTGTCCTTGTTTCTTGGAAGCTTTGCTTGGAAAGATTTATGCCTTTCTTTCATGGTTTTGATTTTTGGATTCTATGATTTATATCCATGCCTTGGATTCATGTTTCCTGGTTTCTTGGATTTTATTGGAGAGGTTTTTGCCTTTGTTTTTCATGGACTTTGATGGACTATCGCCCTGGAGTATTTTGTTCCTGCTTATCTTCCTACCTAATTGGATATACCTATTCCTTTAAAGTGCTTTTTTACTCTACTGTTTTTTTTAATAATCTTTAATAAAGTCAAGTTCTCATCCTTGTTTCTTGGAAGCTTTGCTTAGAAAGATTCATGCCTTTGTCTCAACGTTTCGGTTCTTGGCTTCTGTTTCCTGGTTTCTTGGATTTGATTGGAGAAGTGTTTGCCTTTGTTTTTCATGGACTTTGATGGACTATTGCCCTGGACTAATTTGTTCCTGCTTATCTTCCTACCTCATTGGATCTACCTATTCCTTTAAAGTGCTTTTTTACTTGACTGCTTTATAGTTATCTTCAATAGAGGGATTGTTGGTGCAAAATAGGATGGGATGCTCTGCAAAATCCCAAATGAGAGAAGAATGCTCTTTGAGGAGGACATATCATAAAGGGAAGTGGGCAGACATCACTCCTCCTCCTCCTTTTGGGGAAGAACTATATACAGTTTTGGTTTCTCGATCTGAGGTCTGAAGAGGAAGCGGCTGCACAATGGGTCCTTTCCTGCTTGCCCTGGTGGCTCTGCTTGCAGGTAAGCCTCCGCTCCTTTAAGAGAATCCTACTGAAAGATAGCGCTGGAAGGGGTCCCCCAAAGCCCATCTAGTCCAGCCCCAGAGGGCAAGGGATACCTGCATTGGGGCAATGTGCTTGTTGCTACTTTAATAATAATAATAATAATAATAATAATAATAATAATAATACATTCTAGTAATAATCCTACATTCTGTTCCTGAACTTCCTGAATCATAATATAATTATTATTTAGTATTATTACAGCATTGTTTTGGGCTTGGCCTCATGTTAGCCGTCCCAAGTCCCCTTTGGGGAGATGGTGGTGGATTATTATTATTATTATTGGTATTATTATTATTATTATTATATTATTATTATTGCGGGTTATTATTATTGCTATTATTATTATATTATAATATAATTTCCTAATTATAATAATGAATATATTATTGCAGTATTGCTATTATTATATTAGGTAAAGTTGTCCCCTGACATTAAGTCCAGTCATGTCTGGCTCTGGGGTGTGGTGCTCATCTCCATTTCTAAGCCGAAGAGCCGGCGTTGTCCATAGACACCTCCACGGTCATTTGGCCAGCATGACCGCATGGAGCGCCGTTACCTTCCCGCCGGAGCGGTACCTATTGATCTACTCACATTTGCATGTTTCGAACTGCTAGGTTGGCAGGAGCTGGGACTGACAGCGGAAGCTCACGCCGCTCCCTGGAAACGAACCTGCGACCTTTTGGTCAACAAGCTCAGCAGCTCAGTGCTTTTACCCACTGTGCCACTGCCCCCCCCCCATTATATTATAATAATCTAATTTCCTGATTATAATATAATAATATAATATAATAGTTCAACTAATTATAATATAATAATATTATATTCCCTCCATTCTTTTTTAACTTATAGGAACTTTTGGAGAAGAAGACGAAAATGCAGAAAACGTGACCGGGACTCTTGGAGAGTCGGTCGCTTTCCAGCTGAAGTTTTCCTCACCATTTGAAATAATTGCTTGGCAGAGAATGAAGGGAAAGGATGTTGATACCGTTGGCGTCTTGAAGCCGGGAGAGAAATGTTTATCCATCATAAGCCTCATAAGCTTGCAAGGGCGATTGAACGTCTCTGAAGACTGCAAGAAGATCGAAATCCTCCGCCTGCAACAAGAGGACTCGGCCACATTCAGGGCTCAGGTTCCAATCCCTCAAAAGAAAAAGTTATTAATTTTCCTCTTCCACCTTCAGGTCTTCAGTGAGTATCCACGGGTCTTGTCCATGGGTCTCCCTTTCCTTAGAATCATAGAATCATAGAATCATAGAATCAAAGAGTTGGAAGAGACCTCATGGGCCATCCCGTCCAACCCCATTCTGCCAAGAAGCAGGAATATTGCATTCAAAGCACCCCCGACAGATGGCCATCCAGCCTCTGTTTAAAAGCCTCCAAAGAAGAGCCTCCACCACACTCCGGGGCAGAGAGTTCCACTGCTGAACGGCTCTCACATTCAGGAAGTTCTTAGAATCATAGAATCCTAGAATCAAAGAGTTGGAAGAGACCTCCTGGGCCATCATCCAGCCCAACCCCATTCTGCCAAGAAGCAGGAATATTGCATTCAAAGCACCCCTGACAGATGGCCATCCAGCCTCTGTTTCAAAGCTTCCAAAGAAGGAGCCTCCACCACACTCCGGGGCAGAGAGTTCCACTGCTGAACGGCTCTCACAGTCAGGAAGTTCTTCCTCATGTTCAGATGGAATCTCCTCTCTTGGAGTTTGAAGCCATTGTTCCGCATCCTAGTCTCCAAGGAAGCAGAAAACAAGCTTGCTCCCTCCTCCTCCCTGTGGCTTCCTCTCACATATTTATACATGGCTATCATATCTCCTCTCAGCCTTCTCTTCTTCAGGCTAAACATGCCCAGTTCCCTAAGCCGCTCCTCATAGGGCTTGTTCTCCAGACCCTTGATCATTTGAGTCGCCCTCCTCTGGACACATTCCAGCTTGTCAATATCTCTCTTGAATTGTGGCGCCCAGAATTGGACACAATATTCCAGGTGTGGGATAACCAAAGCGGAATAGAGCATGGGGAGCATGACTTCCTTAGATCTAGACACTATGCTCCTCTTGATGCCTGAGGCCAAAATCCCATTGGCTTTTTTTGCCGCCACGTCACATTCCTGGCTCATGTTTAACTTGTTGTCCACGAGGACTCCAAGATCTTTTTCACACGTACTGCTCTCGAGCCAGGCATCACCCATTCTGTATCTTTGCATTTCGTTTTTTCTGCCAAAGTGGAGTATCTTGCATTTGTCACTGTTGAACTTCATTTTGTTAGTTTTGGCCCATCTCTCTAATCTGTCAAGATCGTTTTGAATTCTGCTCCTGTCCTCTGGACTATTGGCTATCCCTCCCAATTTGGTGTCGTCTGCAAACTTGATGATCATGCCTTCTAGCCCTTCATCTAAGTCATGAATGAAGATGTTGAACAGGACCGGACCCAGGACGGAACCCTGCTTGTGGCACTCCACTTGTCACTTCTTTCCAAGATGAAGAGGAAGCATTAGTGAGCACTCTCTGTGTTCGTCCACTTAACCAATTACAGATCCACCTCACCGTAGTTTTGCCTCGCCCACATTGGACTAGTTTCCTTGCCAGAAGGTCATGGGGGACCTTGTCGAAGGCCTTACTGAAATCCAGGTACGCTCCATCCACGGCATTCCCCGCATCTACCCAGCTTGTAGCTCTATCGAAGAAAGAGATCAGATGAGTCTGGCATGACTTGTTTTTGATAAATCCATGTTGACTATTAGCGATGACTGCATTTGTTTCTAAGTGTTTGCAGACCACTTCCTTAACAATCTTTTCCAGAATCTTGCCCGGTATCGACGTGAGGCTGACCGGACGGTAGTTGTTTGGGTCATCCTTTTTTCCCTTCTTGAAGATTGGGACCACATTGGCCCTCCTCCAATCTGCTGGAACTTCTCCCGTTCTCCAAGAACTCTCAAAGATGGTTGCCAATGGTTCCGAAATGACTTCCGCTAGTTCCTTCAATACTCTGGGGTGTAGTTGATCTGGCCCTGAAAGGGGACTTGAACTCATTAAGAGCGGCCAGGTATTCCTGAACGACTTCTTTCCCAATTTGGGGTTGGATGTCCTCCAAACCCTCATCCACTCCATCTTGCTGAGGTTGAAGACTCTCTTTTTGTGAGAAGACCGAGGCAAAGAAGGCATTAAGTAGTTCTGCCTTTTCCCTATCCCCTGTCAGCATTGCCCCATCTTCTCCTCGAAGAGGTCCTATCGCCTCCTTGTTTTTCCTTTTTCTGCTGACATAAGAATAGAAGCCCTTTTTATTGTTTTTAATGTCCCTGGCAAGTCTGAGCTCGTTTTTTGCTTTAGCCTTGCGGACCTTTTCCCTACAGGTGTTGGCTATTTGTTTGAATTCTTCTTTGGTGATTTCTCCCTTTTTCCACTTCTTGTGCATGTCTCTTTTGTGTCTTAGCACAGTTAGAAGTTCTTTGGACATCCATTCTGGCTTCTTTGCACTTGTCCTATTTTTTCTCTTTGTCCTTCCTAAAGGCCATCAAATAATACGGTTATTTGCCTTCCTCCATGGCTTGCCTTCAGGTCCCGGGGCTTCCCCTGTTTTGCACTCATTGTATTAAACTCCAGAAATTTTGTCTTTGTGGGGGAGAGGGAGGGACATCATCTCGCTAGAGCACATTTGGCTCCAGTTTGGAAATAAATTGCTCATTGCTGAGTCTCAACCCAATCAAAATTGTGTTAGCCACAAAAACAAAGTTTCTGGAGTAGAACGGCAACTGTCGAAGTAAGGACTGCACAATTAAAGAGGAAATAACGCTTTTCAACCAGGAACAGAAAAGGAATGGCCTCCATGCCTGTCAAGCCTTCAGGTTCCAGTGCTTCTCCTGTTTTGGACTCATTGTATTAAACTGCAGAAATTTTGTGTTTGTGGGAGGGAGGGACATAGAATCCTAGAATCAAAGAGTTGGAAGAGCCCTCCTGGGCCATCCTCCAGTCCAACCCCATTCTGCCAAGAAGCAGGAATATTGCATTCAAATCACCCCTGACAGATGGCCATCCAGCCTCTGTTTAAAAGCTTCCAAAGAAGGACCCTCCACCACACTCCCTCCGGGGCAGAGAGTTCCACTGCTGAACAGCTCTCACAGTCAGGAAGTTCTTCCTCATGTTCAGATCCCGCTAGAGCACATTTGGCTCCAGTTTGGCAATGAATCTCTCATTGTCGAGTTTCAAGGCATTCAACATTGTGTTGGTTTAATGACTGTTATGATAATTTGGTTATATATTTGGGAGGGAGGGACATCATCCTGCTAAGGCACATTTGGCTCCAGTTTGGCAATGAATCTCTCATCATCAAGTCTCAACCCATGCAACATTGTGTAGAAATAAAGTTTCTAGAGAAGAACGACAACTTTCAAAGTAAGGACCGCACAATTCAACAGGAAACAACGCTTTCCAATCAGGAACAGACAAGGAATGGCCTCCCTGCCTGTCGAGCCTTTGGGTCCCGGTGCTTCCCCTCTTTTGGACTCATTGTATTAAACTCCAGAAATTTTGTCTTTGTGGGAGGGAGGGACATCATCCCACTATAGCACATTTGCCTCCAGTTTGGCAATGAATCTCTCATCGTCGAGTCTCAACCCATTCAACATTGTGTTGGTTTAATGACTGTTATGATAATTTGGTTATAATTAATTCCTATTGTTTTAACTCTGTATGTATTTATGGTATTATACTGTGATATTGATTTGTGGCATCGAATTGCTGCCTTTGTTAGCTGCTCTGAGTCCACCACCCCACCTCACCGAGGTTGAGAAGAGTGGGGTAGAAATGCTGTAAATAATAATAATAATAATAATAATAATAATAAACCACAAAAATAAAGTTTCTAGAGTAGAACGACAACTGTTGAAGTAAGGACCGCACAATTAAAAAGTAAATAACACTTTCCAACCAGGAACAGAAAAGGAATGGCTCCGTGCCTGTCGAGCCTTCAGGTCTCGGTGCTTCCCCTGTTTTATACTCATTGTATTAAACTGCAGAAATGTTGTATTGTCGAAGGCTTTCATGTTCGGAATCACTGGGTTGTTGTAGGTTTTTCCAGAACTTTTGTCTTTGTGGGAGGGAGGGACATCATCCTTCTAAGGCACATTTGGCTCCACTTTGGCTATGAATCTCTCATCATCAAGTCTCAACTCATGCAACATTGTGTTAACCACAAAAATAAAGTTTCTAGAGACAAACGACAACTTTCAAAGTAAGGACCGCACAATTAAACAGGAAATGCCGTTTCCCAAGCAGGAACAGAAAAGGAATGGCCTCCACGCCTGTCGAGCCTTCAGGTCCCGGTGCTTCCCCTCTTTTGGACTCATTGCATTAAACTCCAAAAATTTTGTGTTTGTGGGAGGGAGGGACATCATCCTGCTAAGGCACATTTGGCAATAGGACCACACAATTAAACAGGAAATAACACTTTCCAACCAGGAACGGAAAAGGAATGGCCTCCATGCCTGTCGAGCCTTCAGGTCCCGGTGCTTCTCCTGTATTGGACTCATTCTCTCTCTTCTGAATGTTCTTCCAGGGCATTTGCTCAATTCAGACGTGCAAATCCATTGCAAAGCCATCGGGAATGAGACTTGGCGGCTGGACTGCTCAGCGGGAGAGTCGGAGGAAGGCGTCACGTTCCAGATGGTTGCCAATGGGCAAAAGGAACATTCTGGAAGGACCCTGGATGTCCACGATGGCAGAGGGAAGGGAGAGAACCTGAATATCTCTTGCACAGCCAGGAATCCCATCAGCACCGCCTCCAGCACACGGCCCTTGCGGGATCTCTGTGGTGAGTTATACAGAATACGATAGAATGAGATAACGACGCTTTGGGGGACGGAATCCTGGGTCAGTTGCTTTGATCACTGTATCAGTTGCATTGCAGTGAATGAAGGCCTAATTGTTGGAGCTCAGCCTGTGATTGTGTTTAAGGACAAGGGTGCGTTGGATGTGGGGAATGATAACAATGAGTTTCAAGATGGCAATGGTCTGGTCAGTGATCTTGATGCAGAGAATGACCAGGAGATCCTTGTTCAAAGTGTAGTTTCTCATGAGAATGTCCTTGAGGGGTGTGGGGATGGTGGTGTGCTCCCTGAATCGCTACCAGAGAATTCCCATCATTTGGAGCTTGAAAACAACTCGGCACCTGGCCCAGATGCAGAAATTGATGAGCAAATAGATAGACGGGAGGAGATTAGTCAAAACAGAAGAGCTTAACAGTGGCTTTGGCGTTCTGCCAGGCTCAGAGAGAGAAAGATAAGAGACTCGAAGCTAAAGCCAAACCAATTTCTGAGCACTTGAGACATACCTTAACGAGGAGATAAAAGTACAGGATATGTAGTCAGATGAAGCATCGTTTGGAATCAAGTCAAGTTTTCGTCCTTGTTTCTTGATCTGACCGACAGTCAGGCCCAGGTCTTGTTTTGAAGCTCCAACAGCGCAACCAGGTAACGATTCTTTGCAAACAATCAAATTACATTGGATATACTTTCCTTATTTATTATTTATTTATTTACCTTACTTATATAATGCTGTTCTCAGCCTGAAGGCGACTCACAGCGGTTCACAACAAATACGAACAGCAAAAATTCAGTGCTACAGTATAAAAAACAGTTAATAACCTAACACGTTACATAATTAATAACAATTACTACAATAAACATTCATTATCGTCTCATCATCAAAAACATGTTCCAGATTCGTCATCCATTGTTCCATTCCAGTGTTCATTAACCAATCATTGCACTCATTATTCGAACTCCTGCTCTTCACCTTTTTGCGGAATACCATTAGAGATGGTGCTAGTCTAATGTCCGTAGGAAGGGCGTTCCACAGCCGAGGAGCCACCACCGAGAAGGCCCTCTCTCTCGTCCCCGCCAGCCGAGCTTGAGAAGCAGGCGGGATCGAGAGCAGGGTCTCCCCGGAAGATCTCAAAGTCCTGGTGGGTTCATAGGCAGAGATGCGGTCAGATAGGTAGCTTGGCCCGGAACCGTTTAGGGCTTTAAAGGCCAACGCCAGCACTTTGAATTCAGCCCGGTAGCAGATCGGTAGCCAGTGGAGTTGGCGCAACAGGGGGGTTGTATGCTCCCTGCACTCCGCTCCTGTTAAAATCATGGCTGCCGCACGTTGGACTAGTTGGAGCTTCCGAGCTGTCTTCAAAGGCAACCCCACGTAGAGAGCGTTGCAGTAGTCTAGGCGGGATGTGACCAGAGCGTGGACTACCGTGGCCAAGTCAGACTTCCCAAGGTACGGTCGCAGTTGGCGCACGAGTCTTAACTGTGCAAATGGTCCCCCGGTCACCGCCGAAACCTGGGGTTCCAGGCTCAGCAATGAGTCCAGGGTCACACCCAAACTGCGAACCTGCGTCTTCAGGGGGAGTGCGACCCCGTCTAACACAGGCTGTCACCCTATCCCCTGTTCGGCCTTGCGACTGACCAGGAGGACCTCTGTCTTGTCTGGATTCAGTTTCAATCCAGTCCGATACAGCGGCCAAGCACCTGTTCAGGACCTGGAGAGCCTCCTTAGTAGCGGGTGGAAAGGAGTGACAGAGTTGGACATCATCCGCGTACAGATGACACCGCACCCCGAAACTCCGGATGATCTCCCCCAGCGGCTTCATGTAGATGTTAAACAACATGGGAGACAGTATTGAGCCCTGAGGAACCCCACAAGACAAAGGTTGTGGGGTTGAACAGGAGTCCCCCCAGTAACACCTTCTGGGACCGGCCCTCGAGGAATGACCGGAGCCACTGCAAAACAGTCCCTCCAAGACCCATCCCCGCGAGGCGTCCCAGAAGGAGACCGTGGTCGACGATATCGAAGGCCGCTGAGAGGTCCAGCAGCACCAACAGGGACACAAAATGTACCTGGGAATGTATTGGTGCAAAATAGGATGGGGTGATTTGCAAAATCCCAAATGAGAGAAGAATGCTCTTTGAGGAGGACATATCATAAAGGGAAGTGGGGCAGACATCACTCCTCCTCCTTTTGGGGACGAACTATATACAGTTTTGGTTTCTTGATCTGAGGTCTGAATAGGAAGCGGCTGCACAATGGGGCCTTTCCTGCTTGCCCTGGTGGCTCTGCTTGCAGGTAAGCCTCCGCTCCTTTAAGAGAATGCATCACCTTGAAAGATAGGGCTGGAAGGGGTCCCCCAAAAGCCATCTAGTCCAGCCCCAGAGGGCAAGGGATCCCTGCATTGGGGCAATGTGCTTGTTGCTACTTAACAACTTAACAACAACAATAATACACTCTAATAATAATCATACATTCTCTTATTGAACTTCCTGGATCCTAATATAATTATTATTTAGTATTATTACACTATTGTTTTGGGCTTGGCCTCATGTTAGCTGCCCCGAGTCCCCTTTGGGGAGATGGTGGTGGGCTATTATTATTGCTATTATTATTATATTATATTATTGCAGGTTATTGGGTTGTTGTAGGTTTTTTTGGGCTATATGGCCATGATCTAGAGCAGTGACGGGCAACCTTTTGAGCTTGGTGTGTCAAAATTTCCCAAAAACCTGAGCATAACTTAGGTGGGGTGTCAACTTTGAGAGAAAAAAAACCATAATTTTGCAATATTCATAGTTTAAGTAAGACAAATGTCTATTCCATGCTGAGTTACAGAGTGTACAATGCTCAAACGTGCAAATGTTAAGTCTGTAGAACCTTTTACAAATTTAAGGATGGAATTAGGTTGGCTCTTATAAGCTGTACTTCTCCGTATGCATGTGGCCGCCTGTCATCAAAAATAGCCATGCGTGTCAGTGCTGACGCGCATGTCATAGGTTCGCCATCACGGGTCTAGAGGCATTCTCTCCTGATGTTTCGCCTGCATCTATGGCAAGCATCCTCAGAGGTAGTGAGGTCATTGCGGGTTATTATTATTGCTATTATTATATTATAATATAATTCCTGATTATAATATAATAATGAATATATTATTGCAGTATTGCTAATATCATGATTGTATTATAATAATATAATATAGTCAAACTAATTATAATATAATAATATTATATTCCATCCATTCTTCTTGAACTTATAGGATCTTTTGGAGAAGAAGACAAAAATGTAGAAAATGTGATCGGGATTCTTGGGGAGTCGGTCGCTTTCCAGCTGAAGTTGTCCTCACCATTTGAAACTATTACTTGGCAGAAAACGAATAAAAAGGATTTTGATACCGTTGGCGTCTTGAAGCCAGGAGAGAAATGTTTAACCATCATAACCCTCATAAGCTTGCAAGGGCGATTGAACGTCTCTGAAGACTGCAAGAAGATCGAAATCCTCCGCTTGCAACAAGAGGACTCGGCCACATTCAGGGCTCAGGTTCCAATCCCTCAAAAGAAAAAGTTATTAATTTTCCTCTTCCACCTTCAGGTCTTCAGTGAGTATCCACGGGTCTTGTCCATGGGTCTCCCTTTCCTTCTTAAAGGCCATCAAATAATACGGTTATTTGCCTTCCTCCACGGCTAGCCGTCAGGTCCCGGTGCTTCCCCTGTTTTGGACTCATTGTATTACACTCCAGAAATTTTGTCTTTGTGGGAGGGAGGGACATCATCCCGCTAGAGCACATTTGGCTCCAGTTTGGCAATGAATCTCTCATTGTTGTGTCTCAACCCATTCAACATTGTGTTAGCCACAAAAATAAAGTTTCTAGAGTAGAACAGCAACTGTCGAAGTAAGGACCGCACAGTTAAACAGGAAATAACACTTTCCAATCAGGAACAGAAAAAGAATGGCCTCCGTGCCTGTCGAGCCTTCAGGTCCCGGTGCTTCCCCTGTTTTGGACTCATTGTATTAAACTCCAGAACTTTTGTGTTTGTGGAAGGGAGGGAGGGAGGGAGAGAGGGAGGAAGGGAGATGATCCCGCTATAGCACATTTGTCTCCAGTTTGGCAATGAATCTCTCATCGTCGAGTCTCAACCCATTCAACATTGTGTTAGCCACAAAAACAAAGTTTCTGCAGTAGAATGACAACATTCAAAGTAAGGACCACACAGAAAATAACGCTTTCCAAGCAGGAACAGAAAAGGAATGGCCTCCGTGCCTGTCGAGCCTTCAGGTCCCGGTGCTTCTCCTGTTTTGGACTCATTCTCTCTCTTCTGAATGTTCTTCCAGGGCATTTGCTCGATTCAGATGTGCAAATCCATTGCAAAGCGATCGGGAATGAGACTTGGCGGCTGAACTGCTCAGCGGGAGAGTCGGAGGAAGGAGTCACGTTCCAGATGGTCGCCAATGGGCAAAAGGAACATTCTGGAAGGACCCTGGATGTCTACGATGGCAGAGGGAAGGGAGAGAACCTGAATATCTCTTGCACAGCCAGGAATCCCATCAGCACCGCCTCCAGCACACGGCCCTTGCGGGATCTCTGTGGTGAGTTATACAGAACACGATAGAATGAGATAACGACGCTTTGGGGGACGGAATCCTGGGTCAGTCGCTTTGATCACTGTATCAGTTGCTTTGCAGTGAATGAAGGCCTAATTGTTGGGGCTCAGCCTGTGATTGTGTTTCAGGATCAGAGCGCTTTGGATGTGGGGAGTGATGACAATGAGTTCCAAGATGGCAATGGTCTGGTCAGTGATCTTGATGCAGAGAATGACCAGGACATCCCTGTTCAAAGTGTAGTTTCTCACGAGAATGTCCCTGAGGGGTGCGGGGATGATGGTGTGCTCCCTGAATCGCTACCAGAGAATTCCCATCATTTGGAGCTTGAAAACAGCTCGGCACCTGGCCCAGATGCAGAAATTAATGAGCAAATAGATAGATGGGAGGAGATTAGTCAAAACAGAAGAGCTGAACAGTGGCTTCGGCGTTCTGCCAGGCTCAGAGAGAGAAAGATAAGAGACTCGAACCTAAAGCAAAACCAATTTCTGAGCACTTGAGACATACCTTAACGAGGAGATAAAAGTCTCAAGTACAGGATATGTAGTCAGACGAAGCATCATTTGGAATCAAGTCAAGTTCTCGTCCTTGTTTCTTGGAAGCTTTGCTTGGAAAGATTCATGCCTTTGTTTCATGGTTTTGATTCTTGGATTCTAGGATTTATATTCATGCCTTGGATTCATGTTTCTTGGATGTTATTGGAGAAGTTTTTGCCTTTGTTTTTCATGGACTTTGATGGACTATTACCCTGGACTGTTTTGTTCCAGCTTATCTTCCTACCTAATTGGATTTACCTATTCCTTTAAGCTGCTTTTTTACTCTACTGTTTTTTAATTATCTTCAATAAAGTCAAGTTCTCGTCCTTGTTTCTTGAAAGCTTTGCTTGGAAGGATTCATGCCTTTGTCTCACGGTTTTGATTCTTGAATTCTATTATTTATATTCATGCCTTGGATTCATGTTTTCTACTTTCTTGGATTTGATTGGAGAAGCTTTTGCCTTTGTTTTTCATGCACTTTGATGGACTATATCCCTGGACTAATTTGTTCCTGCTTATCTTCCTACCTAATTGGATTGACCTATTCCTTTAAAGTGCTTTTTTACTTTACTGCTTTTTAATTATCTTCAATGAAGGGATTGTTTTCCTACTCAACTGTGTGGTGTTTAAAGTCCTGTCCTGGAGTGCAACAGTAATGATGTTTCCATTCCCGGCCCTTGCTCTGTTGTTGTTCTCTTTTTCCAGAGGAAGAACCCAGTTCCGGGGCCCCTTCGTGGATGATGGTCACCCGTTTTGTGGCCGGGGCCGTGGTCGCTCTCCTCTGCGCAGCCCTTTTGGTTTGGCACAACACGGGCACAGGTAGGCCCTGCGCATGAACCCCAACCGCCATTCGGTTTCAGCTCTGTTGGCCACCATTTTGTTCTGAGCCTACCTTGTGCTTTAGGCCTGTCAGCTGCGATTTTATATTGTAGACCTAGCAGCCTCCATTTTCTTTTACTTCTATTGGCTGCCATTTTGTTTTAGCTGTGTCGGCCATCAGTTTGGTGTTGCAAGCCTATCAACCGCCATTTTTTTTCTAGGCCAAGCAGCCTCCATTTTGTTTTCTCGGCCTAGCAGCTGTAAGACTGTAGGATCTATGTAGCAATATTAAATAACCACTCACAAGCCGGTTCTGCTGTGAAATGGATATATTGCTTGTATCTCTGCAGCAAAGAAAGACACTACTGACTTCTTCCCACCACCACTTCCTTTTAGACACCTTTCCTGCCCATCCCCATTTTATTTTCAGTCAACTGGCCACCATTTTATTTTCTTGGCCTAGCAGCCACCATTTTCTTTCAGGCCTGTTGGCTGCCATTTTGTTTTGTAGGCCAAGCAGCCTCCATTTTGTTTTAGCTCTGTCGGCCACCATTTTGTGTGGCAAGACTATCAACCGCCATTTTGTTTTTCTAGGCCTAGCAGCCTCCATTTGGCTTCACATCTGCCCGCCACCATTTTGTTTTGTAAGCCTGGCAGCCTCCACATTTTGTTTCAGGCCTCTCAGCATCTGCTTGGTTTTAGGCCAGTTGGCCGCCATTTTGGTTTCTCGGCCTAGCAGCCTCCATTTTCTTTTCCGTCAACTCGCCGCCATTTTATTTTCTGGGCCTAGCAGCCACCATTTTACTTTCCATTTTGCTTCTGTTAGGTCACTCCCATCTTTGTTTCTTGTGCCAATTTTCACCTGAAATTTACCTTCGATGTTTCTAATTTTCTGGAAAAGGTCTTTTGTCCTTCCAAATTGTTCAATAGGAAGTTCTGGATCTGAACTGCAGTCAGGCCCAGGTCTTGTTTTGAAGCTCCAGCAGCGCGACCTGGTAACAATTCTTTGCAAACAATCAAATTACATTGGATATACTATCCTTAAAAATTATACTTGGGAATGCATTGGAGCAAAATGGGATGGGATAATTGCAAAATCCCAAATGAGGCTCAGAGAGAGGAAGATAAGAGACTTGAAGCGAAAGCGAAACTAATTTCTGAGTACTTGAACAAGGGGATAAAAGTCCAAAGTACAGGATATGTAGTCAGATGAAGCATCAGTTGGAATCAAGTCAAGTTCTTGTCCTTGTTTCTTGGAAGCTTTGCTTGGAAAGATTTATGCCTTTCTTTCATGGTTTTGATTTTTGGATTCTATGATTTATATCCATGCCTTGGATTCATGTTTCCTGGTTTCTTGGATTTTATTGGAGAAGTTTTTGCCTTTGTTTTTCATGGACTTTGATGGACTATCGCCCTGGAGTATTTTGTTCCTGCTTATCTTCCTACCTAATTGGATATACCTATTCCTTTAAAGTGCTTTTTTACTCTACTGTTTTTTTTAATAATCTTTAATAAAGTCAAGTTCTCATCCTTGTTTCTTGGAAGCTTTGCTTAGAAAGATTCATGCCTTTGTCTCAACGTTTCGGTTCTTGGCTTCTGTTTCCTGGTTTCTTGGATTTGATTGGAGAAGTGTTTGCCTTTGTTTTTCATGGACTTTGATGGACTATTGCCCTGGACTAATTTGTTCCTGCTTATTTTCCTACCTCATTGGATCTACCTATTCCTTTAAAGTGCTTTTTTACTTGACTGCTTTATAGTTATCTTCAATAGAGGGATTGTTGGTGCAAAATAGGATGGGATGCTCTGCAAAATCCCAAATGAGAGAAGAATGCTCTTTGAGGAGGACATATCATAAAGGGAAGTGGGCAGACATCACTCCTCCTACTTTTTGGAGACTAAATACAGTTTTGGTTTCTCGATCTGAGGTCTGAATAGGAAGTGGCTGCAAAATGGGGCCTTTCCTGCTTGCCCTGGTGGCTCTGCTTGCAGGTAAGCCTCCGCTCCTTTAAGAGAATCCTACCAAAAGATAGCGCTGGAGGGGGTCCCCCAAAGCCCATCTAGTCCAGCCCCAGAGGGCAAGGGATCCCTGCATTGGGGCAATGTGCTTGTCGCTACTTTAATAATAATAATAATAATAATAATAATAATAATAATACATTCTAGTAATAATCCTACATTCTGTTCCTGAACTTCCTGAATCATAATATAATTATTATTTAGTATTATTACAGCATTGTTTTGGGCTTGGCCTCATGTTAGCCGTCCCAAGTCCCCTTTGGGGAGATGGTGGTGGATTATTATTATTATTATTGGTATTATTATTATTATTATTATTATTATATTATTATTGCGGGTTATTATTATTGCTATTATTATTATATTATAATATAATTTCCTAATTATAATAATGAATATATTATTGCAGTATTGCTATTATTATATTAGGTAAAGTTGTCCCCTGACATTAAGTCCAGTCATGTCTGGCTCTGGGGTGTGGTGCTCATCTCCATTTCTAAGCCGAAGAGCCGGCGTTGTCCATAGACACCTCCATGGTCATGTGGCCAGCATGACCGCATGGAGCGCCGTTACCTTCCCGCCGGAGCGGTACCTATTGATCTACCCACATTTGCATGTTTCGAACTGCTAGGTTGGCAGAAGCTAGGGCTGACAGCGGAAGCTCACGCCGCTCCCTGGAATCGAACCAGCGACCTTTTGGTCAACAAGCTCAGCAGCTCAGCGCTTTAACCCACTGTGCCACCGGGGCCCCCCATTATATTATAATAATCTAATTTCCTGATTATAATATAATAATGAATATATTATTGCAGTATTGCTAATATCATGATTGTATTATAATAATATAATCTAGTTAAACTAATTATAATATAATAATATTATATTCCCTCCATTCTTTTTGAACTTATAGGAACTTTTGGAGAAGAAGACGAAAATGTAGAAAATGTGATAGGGATTCTTGGGGAGTCGGTCGCTTTCCAGCTGAAGTTTTCCTCACCGTTTGAAATAATTACTTGGCAGAGAACGAAGGGAAAGGATGTTGATACCGTTGGCGTCTTGAAGCCGGGAGAGAAATGTTTATCCATCATAAGCCTCCCAAGCTTGCACAGGCGACTGAACGTCTCTGAAGACTGCAAGACGATCGAAATCCTTCGCCTGAAACAAGAGGACTCGGCCACATTCAAGGCTCAGATTCAACTCCCTAAAAAGAAAGAGCTATTAATTTTCCTCTTCCGCCTCCAAGTCTTCAGTGAGTATCCACGGATCTTGTCCACGAGTCTCCCTTTCCTTCTTAAAGGCCATCAAATAATACGGTGATTTGCCTTCCTCCACGGCTAGCCTTCAGGTCCCGGGGCTTCCCCTGTTTTGCACTCATTGTATTACACTCCAGAAGTTTTGTCTTTGTGAGAGGGAGGGAGGGACATCATCTTGCTAAGGCACATTTAGAATAATAGAATCCAAGAGTTGGAAGAGACCTGGTGGGCCATCATCCAGCCCAACCCCATTCTGCCAAGAAACAGGAATATTGCATTCAAATCACCCCTGACAGATGGCCATCCAGCCTCTGTTTCAAAGCCTCCAAAGAAGGAGCTTCCACCACACTCCCTCCGGGGCAGAGAGTTCCACTGCTGAACGGCTCTCACAGTCAGGAAGTTCTTCCTCGTGTTCAGATGGAATCTCCTCTCTTGTAGTTTGAAGCCATTGCTCCATTGCGTCCTAGTCTCCAGGGAAGCAGAAAAGAAGCTTGCTCCCTCCTCCTCCCTGTGGCTTCCTCTCACATATTTATACATGGCTATCATATCTCCTCTCAGCCTTCTCTTCTTCAGGCTAAACATGCCCAGCTCCTTAAGCCGCTCCTCATAGGGCTTGCTCTCCAGACCCTTGATCTGCTCCCTCCTCTCTGTGGCTTCCTCTCACATATTTATTATACATGGCTATCATGTCTCCTCTCGGCCTTCTCTTCTTCAGGCTAAACATGCCCAGCTCCTTAAGCCGCTCCTCATAGGGCTCGTTCTCCAGACCCTTGATCATTTTAGTCGCCCTCCTCTGGACACATTCCAGCTTGTCAACATCTCTCTTGAATTGTGGCTCTAGTTTGGCAACGAATCTCTCATTGTTGAGTCTCAAAACATTCAACATTGTGTTAGCCACAAAAACAAAGTTTCTGGAGTAGAACAGCAACTGTCAAAGTAAGGACTGCACAATTAAACAGGAAATAAGACTTTCCAACCAGGAACAGAAAAGGAATGGCCTCTGTGCATGTCGAGCCTTCAGGTCCCGGTCCTTCTCCTGTTTTGGACTCATTGTATTAAACTCCAGAAATTTTGTCTTTGTGGGAGGGAGGGAGGGACATCATCCCACTATAGCACATTCTCTAGTTTTCCAATGAATCTCTCATCGTCGAGTCTCAATCCATTCAGCATTGTGTTAACCAAAAAAATAAAGTTTCTGGAGTAGAATGACAACGTTCAAATAAGGACCGCAGAATTGGAAATAACGCTTTCCAAGCAGGAACAGAAAAGGAACGGCCTCCACGCCTGTCGAGCCTTCAGGTCCCGGTGCTTCCCCTGCTTTGGACTCATTGGATTAAACTCCAGAAATTTTGTCTTTGTGGGAGGGAGGGAGGGACATCATCCCACTATAGCACATTCTCTAGTTTTCCAATGAATCTCTCATCGTCGAGTCTCAATCCATTCAGCATTGTGTTAACCAAAAAAATAAAGTTTCTGGAGTAGAATGACAACGTTCAAATAAGGACCGCAGAATTGGAAATAACGCTTTCCAACCAGGAACAGAAAAGGAATGGCCTCCACGCCTGTCGAGCCTTCAGGTCCCGGTGCTTCCCCTGCTTTGGACTCATTGGATTAAACTCCAGAAATTTTGTCTTTGTGGGAGGGAGGGAGGGAGGGAGGGAGGGAGGGAGGGAAGGAGGGAGGGAGGGAGGGAGGGAGGGACATCACCCTGCTATAGTACATTTGGCTCTGGTTTAGCAATGAATCTCTGATCATCGAGTCTCAACTCATTGAACATTGTGTTTGTTACAAAAGCAAAGTTTCTGGAGTAGAACGACAACGTTCAAAATAAGGACCACACAATTAAACAGGAAAGAACACTTTCCAACCAGGAACAAAAAAGGAATGGCCTCCATGCCTGTCGACCCTTCAGGTCCCGGGGCTTCCCCTGTTTTGGACTCATTGCACTAAACTCCAAAAATTCTGTGTTTGTGGGAGAGAGGGACATCATCCTGCAAAATAGGATGGGATGCTTCGCAAAATCCCAAATGAGAGAAGAATGCTCTTTGAGGAGGACATATCATAGAGGGAAGTGGGCAGACATCACTCCTCCTCCTTTTGAGGACGAACTATATACAGTTTGGTTTCTCGATCTGAGGTCTGAATAGGAAGCGGCTGCAAAATGGGGCCTTTCCTGCTTGCCCTGGTGGCTCTGCTTGCAGGTAAGCCTCCGCTCCTTTAAGAGAATGCATCACCTTGAAAGATAGGGCTGGAAGGGTCCTCCAATGGCCATCTAGTCCAACCCCAGAGGGCAAGGGAACCCTGCATTGGGGCAATGTGCTTGTTGCTACTTAATAACAACAATAATAACAGTAATAATAATAATAATAATAATAATAATAATAATAATAATACATTATAATAATCATACATTCTCTTCCTGAACTTCCTGAATCATAATATAATTATTATTTAGTATTATTACAGTATTCTTTTGAGCTTGGCCTCATGTTAACCGCCCTGAGTCCCCTTTGGGGAAATGGTGGTGGGCTATTATTATTGCTATTATTATTATATTATATTATTGCGGGTTATTATTGCTATTATTATATTATATTATTGCGGGTTATTATTATTGCTATTATTATTATATTATAATATAATTTCCTGATTGTAATATAATAATGAATATATTATTGTAGTATTGCTAACATTATGATTGTATTATAATATAATATAGTTCAACTAATTATATTATATTATTGCAGGTTATTATTATTGCTATTATTATTATTATTATTATATTATAATATAATTTCCCGATTATAATATAATAATGAATATATTATTGCAGTATTGCTAATATCATGATTGTATTATAATAATATAATATAGTTCAACGAATTATAATATAATAAAATTATATTCCATCCATTCGTTTTGAACTTATAGGATCTTTTGGAGAAGAAGACGAAAATGCACAAAATGTGCCGGGGATTCTTGGGGAGTCGGTCACTTTCCAGCTGAAGTTTTCCTCACAATTTGAAACTATTACTTGGCAGAGAAGGAATAAAAAGGATTTTGATGGTGTTGCCGTCTCGAAGCCAGGAGAGAAATGTTTATCCATCATAACCCTCAGGAGCTTGCAAGGGCGATTGAACGTCTCTGAAGACTGCAAGAAGATCGAAATCCTCCGCCTGAAACAAGAGGATTCGGCCACATTCAGGGCTCAGGTCCAAATCCCTGAAAAGGAAATTCCATTAAATTTCTTCTTCCATCTTCAGGTTTTCAGTGAGTATCCACGGATCTTGTCCATGGGCCTCCCTTTCCTTCTTAAAGGTAAAGGTAAAGGTTGTCCCCTGACGTTAAGTCCAGTCATGTCTGACTCTGGGGTGTGGTGCTCATCTCCATTTCTAAGCCGAAGAGCCAGCGTTGTCCGTAGACATCTCCAAGGTCATGTGGCCGGCATGACTGCATGGAGCGCTGTTACCTTCCCTCCGGAGCGGACCTATTGATCTACTCACATTTGCATGTTTTTGAACTGCTAGGTTGGCAGAAGCTAGGGCTGTCAGCGGAAGTTCACGCCGCTCCCCGGAATCGAACCTGCGACTTTTCGATCAACAAGCTCAGCAGCTCAGCGCTTTAACCCACTGCACCACCGGGGGCTCCTCCTTTCCTTCTTAAAGGCCATCAAATAATACGGTTATTTGCCTTCCTCCACGGATAGCCTTCAGGTCCCGGGGCTTCCCCTGTTTTGGACTCATTGTATTAAACTCCAGAAATTTTGTCTTTGCGAGAGAGAGGGACATCATCCTGCTAAGGCACATTTGGCTCCAGTTTGGAAATGAATTGCTCATTGTTGAGTCTCAACCCATTCAACATTGTGTTAGCCACAAAAATAAAGTTTCTGGAGTAGAACGGCAACATTCAGAGTAAGGACCACACAATTAAACAGGAAACAACACTTTCCAAGCAGGAACAGAAAAGGAATGGCCTCCGTGCCTGTCGAGCCTTCAGGTCCCAGTGTTTCCCCTGTTTTGCAATCATTGTATTAAATTTCAGAAATGTTGTCTTTGTGGGAAGGAGGGAGGGAGGGACATCATCATGCTAAGGCACATTCTTTAGTTTTGCAATGAATCTCTCATCATAAAGTCTCAACCCATTCAACGTTGTGTTAGCCACAAAAACCAAGTTTCTGCAGCAGAGCGACAACCTTCAAAGTAAGGACCACACAATTATACAGGAAACAACGCTTTCCAACCAGGAACAGAAAAGGAATGGCCTCCACGCCTGTCGATCCTTCAGGTCCCGGTGTTTCCTCTGTTTTGGACTCATTGTATTAAACTGCAGAAATGTTGTGAAGAGGTAGTTAAACTGCTGCCACCAATTGTAAAGAAGACTGTTTCAATGCCACCGAATGCCACCAAATGTGAAGGTGCGAGTGGTAAAACACCCGCTGCCACCTAATCTATGAGGGAAGCCGGGCAACGATCAATATCAGCCTAGGAACTATTTTATAAAAGGGACTGTTTCGGGCTGACCTTATTATTGCAGGCTGTTCAACTTAGAAGAAACTGTATCAGGCAAGACTTGAGGAGAACAGTAACAAGTTTATTTTAACAGCAGTATAATAAGTTTAACTGTTTCTTCAAAAGAGGCACAAATTTTGGTGGTTACAATAGTAATGTTTCATGAGTAATCTCAGGCACAGTCTTCAAGAAGTTTCTTTAAGCAGATGTAACTCTTCTGGACAACTGCCCTAATATAACAACTAAGCTAAAAGGCTTATTTTCACAGAATTCCCTATAGCACACTGGCTACAGACACATTCCCTGAATCTCCACCTAGAGACCCAGTGTTCTCTCAGTAGCTCTCCGGTCACTGACTAATTCCCTGTTTCTCCCACTAGAGAAATCAGGCCCTTCCTGTAGCTCACCGGCTTACAACTACATTCCCTGAATCTCCACCTAGAGACTCAGTGTTCTCTCAGTAGCTCTCCGGCCACTGACTGACTTTTTAAAACACAGCTGCCTCCTGAAGAGGCGGTTGGCCCCGCCCCTGTTGCTATGGCAACTCAGCTAACACCAAGCCACCCTCTCCCACAAAACATAATCTCCCATACTTACTATCCCTAAACCACTGTCCAAACTACACACAACCAAAGAAATAAAACCTACACATTGTCACAGTTGCCTTTGTGGGAGGGAGGGACATCATCCCGCTAGAGCACATTTGGCTCCAGTTTGGAAATGAATTGCTCATTGTTGAGTCTCAACTCATTCAACATTGTATTAGCCCAAAAACAACGTTTCTGGAGGGTTTTTTTTATTGTGTCAGGCAAGCGAACAGTTGTATTACATTTTTGACAGAACAAACTAACAGACATACAAAAGACACAGAGTTTGCAAGCTTGGTAGTTGATTAAATGTCCTTTGACCAGTCTCTGGCCACTCGGAGTGCCTCTGGTGTTATTCAGGGATATTCAGGGAGAGAACCTGAATATCTCTTGCACAGCCAGGAATCCCATCCGTTTCTGGAGTAGAATGACAACATTCAAAGTAAGGACCACACAAAAATAACACACACAAAAATAACAAGCAGGAACAGAAAAGGAATGGCCTCCACACCTGTCGAGCCTTCAGGTCCCGGGGCTTCCCCTGTTTTGGTTATTTATTTATTTTATTTACTTTCTTTGTATACCGCTCTTCTTTCTCAGCCCTTAGGCGACTCAGAACGGTTTACAACAATTTAGGTATACACAATACAAAATCATTGAGCGTTTAAAAGCAATAGCATCACAAATCATTCAACATCAGCATCAATACATCACTACATCAATATAACAAATCCATCAGGTCTCATCCATGAAATCAGAATCCAGACTCGTTATCCGATATTCCGTGTTCCGATAGTCAGTCAATCAATCACACTGCTTAGTCAAACAGCCAGGTCTTTACTTTCCTCCGGAATGCCAGCAAGGAGGGGGCCGATCTAATATCTGCAGGAAGGGTGTTCCACAGCTGAGGGGCCACCACTGAGAAGGCCTTGTCTCTCGTCCCCGCCAGGCGTCCTTGTGAAGCCGGCGTGATTGAGAGCAGGGCCTCCCCAGACGATCTTTTGGACTCATTCTCTCTCTTTTGAATGTTCTTCCAGGGCATTTGCGGGATTCAGACGTGCAAATCCATTGCAAAGCGATCGGGAATGAGACTTGGCGGCTGAACTGCTCCGCGGGAGAGTCGGAGGAAGGCGTCACGCTCCAGATGGGTGCCAATGGGCGGGAGGAACATTTTGGAAGGCTCCTGGATGTCCAAGATGGCAGAGGGAAGGGAGAGAACCTGACTATCTCTTGCACAGCCAGGAATCCCATCAGCACCGCCTCCAGCGCATGGCCCTTGCGAGATCTCTGTGGTGAGTTATACAGAATACGATAGAATGAGATAACGACGCTTTGGGGGACGGAAACCTGGGTCAGTTGCTTTGATCACTGTATCAGTTGCTTTGCAGTGAATGAAGGCCTAATTGTTGGAGCTCAGCCTGTGATTGTGTTTCAGGACCAGGGTGCGTTGGATGTGGGGAGTGATGACAATGAGTTCCAAGATGGCAATGGTCTGGTCAATGATATTGATGCAGAGAATGACCAGAAGATCCCTGTTCAAAGTGTAGTTTCTCATGAGGATGTCCCTGAGGGGTGTGGGGATGGTGGTGTGCTCAGAGAATTCCCATCATTTGGAGCTTGAAAACAGCTCGGCACCTGGCCCAGATGCAGAAATTAATGAGCAAATAGATAGACGGGAGGAGATTAGTCAAAACAGAAGAGCTGAACAGTGGCTTAGGCGTTCTGCCAGGCTCAGAGAGAGAAAGATTAGAGACTTGAAGCTAAAGTAAAACCAATTTCTGAGCACTTGAGACATACCTTAACGAGGAGATAAAAGTTCCAAGTACAGGATATGTAGTCAGATGAAGCATCAGTTGGAATCAAGTCAAAATCTCAATCTTGTTTCATGGAAGCTTTGCTTGGAAAGATTCATGCCTTTGTCTCACGGTTTTGATTCTTGAATTCTATTATTTATATCCATGCCTTGGATTCATGTTTCCTGGTTTCTTGGATTTTATTGGAGAAGTTTTTGCTTTTGTTTTTCATGCACTTTGATGGACTATTACGCTAGACGAATTTGTTCCTGCTTATCTTCCTCCCTAATTGGATTTACCTATTCCTTTTAAGTGCTTTTTTACTTTACTGTTTTTTAATTATCTTCAATGAAGGGAATGTTTTCCTTCTCAACTGTGTGGTGTTTAAAGTCAGAGGGCTTTTCCTGTCCTGGAGTGCAACACTAATGATGTTTCCATTCCTGGTCCAAATGACAGCCTCGCTCTGTTGTTGTTATCTTTTTCCAGAGGAAGAACCCAGTTGTGGGGTCCCTTCGTGGATGATGGTCGCCCGTTTTGTGGCCGGGGCCGTGGTTGCACTCCTCTGCGCAGCCCTTTTGGTTTGGCACAACACGGGCACAGGTAGGCCCTGCACATAAACCCTAACCTCCATTCGGTTTCAGCTCTGTTGACCACCATTTTGTTTTGAGCCTACCTTGTGTTTTATGCCTGTCGGCCACGATTTTATATTGTAGACCTAGGAGCCGCCATTTTGTTTTAGCTCTATTGGCTGCTATTTTGTTTTAGCTCTGTCGGCCATCATTTTGTGTTGCAATTGCCATTTTTTTCTAGGCCAAGCAGCTGTAAGACTGTAGGATCTCTATGGCAATATTAAATAAGCACTCACAAGCCGGTTCTGCTGTGAAATGGATATATTGCTTGTATCTCTGCAGCAAAGAAAGACACTACGGACTTTTTCCCACCACCACTTCCTTTTAGACACTTTTCCTGCCCATCAACTGGCCACCATTTTATTTTCTGGGCCTAGCAGCTACCATTTTCTTTCAGGCCTGTTGGCTGCCATTTTGTTTTGTAGGCGAAGCAGCCTCCATTTTGTTTTAGCTCTATTGGCTGCCATTTCGTTTTAGCTTTGTCGGCAAGCCTATCAACAGCCATTTTGTTTTTCTAGGCCTAGCAGCCTTCATTTAGTTTCAAATCTGCCCGCCATTTTGTTTTGTAGGCCTGGCAGCCTCCACATTTTGTTTCAGGCCTCTCCGCCTCTACTTTGTTTTAGGCCAGTTGGCCGCCATTTTGTTCTGTGGGCCTAGCAGTCTCGATTCAGTTTTGGGTCTGTTGGCCACCGTTTCGTTTTCTCGACCTAGCAGCCTCCATTTTTCTTTTCAGTCAACTGGCTGCTATTTTATTTTCTGGGCCTAGCAGCCACTATTTTCTTTCAGGCCTGTTGATGGCCATTTTGTTTTGTAGGCCAGGCAGCCGCCATTTTGTTTTCCGTCCCTGTTAGCCACCATTTTGTTCTGTGAGGCTACAGCCTCTATTTTCTTTTCAGTCTACTGGCTGCCATATTGTTTTGTAGGCCTCGCAGCCTCTGTTTGCGTGTTGTCTTATTCTTCTGAATAGTCTGACCTGTTACTGAAAGGGACCCCCCAAAGGACATCTAGTCTGACCTATTACCTTTGCTGGCTTTTCCAAAGGGCCGTCTGCAAACGATCAGTCCCTTGAATGTGTTTGCTTTTCTTTGGCAGGATGAAGATGAGGTGGAGTAGTGCGAAGCCATTCATGGAGACTCAGAATGCATTTGGACTCCATCTCCCAGAATCTCCTTCTTTTGGCTCAGGTTCCTGGGAGAGAGAGAGTCCGGAACCAGTTTTATTCTGCTATCATGTCCCTTCCCTCAAAGTCAAGGTTTGCTTTTTTTGGAAAATATATATCACTGTATATATTTCAAGGCATGGATTGTTGAATATTTGGCTGCAAAATCTGTGGATGTTGAATGTGTGTGTGTGCTGTTCTTTGTACAGCAGAGCTACAGTGAATTAGAGGCTTGGATATTGTCTAGAGTCCTAGGCCTAGCAATCCAAAACAGGCATTCTTAGCCAGCCTAAGCTTCACAGGAGAGAAGATTAAGACAGTTTATAGGCATCTGCTGCATTCAGTGATATTATACCAGCAGTCCAAAGGACAACAGAAGCTTTTGGCCAGCCTAAGCTTCACAGGAGAGAAGATTAAGACAGTTTATAGGCATCTGCTGCATTCAGTAATACTATACCAGCCGTCCAAAGGACAACAGAAGCTTTTGGCCAGCCTAAGCTTCACAGGAGAGAAGATTAAGACAGTTTATAGGCATCTGCTGCATTCAGTAGTATTATACCCGCAGTCCAGAGGACAACAGAAGCTTTTGGCCAGCCTAAGCTTCACAGGAGAGAAGATTAAGACAGTTTATAGGCATCTGCTGCATTCAGTAATATTATACCAGCCGTCCAAAGGACAACAGAAGCTTTTGGCCAGCCTAAGCTTCACAGGAGAGAAGATTAAGACGGTTTGTAGGCATCTGCTGCATTCAGTGATATTATACCTGCAGTCCAAAGGTCAACAGAAGCTTTTGGCCAGCCTAAGCTTCACAGGAGAGAAGATTAAGACAGTTTATAGGCATCTGCTGCATTCAGTAGTATTATACCCGCAGTCCAAAGGACAACAGAAGCTTTTGGCCAGCCTAAGCTTCACAGGAGAGAAGATTAAGACAGTTTATAGGCATTTGCTGCATTCAGTAATATTATACCAGCAGACTGTGGCCAGGAAATCAGAAAACGCTTCCTTCTTGGGAGGAGAGCAATGTCCAATCTCGATAAAATAGTAAAGAGTAGAGACATCAGACTGGCAACCAAGATCCATTGCCTAGTCCAAGCCATGGTCTTCCCTGTAGTCACCTACGGATGTGAGAGCTGGACCTTCGGGAAGGCTGAGCCAAGGAAGAGAGATGCTTTTGAACTGTGGTGTTGGAGGAAAGTGCTGAGAGTGCCTTGGACTGCGAGAAGACCCAACCAGTCCATCCTCCAGGAAATAAAGCCCGACTGCTCATTGGAGGGAAGGAGACGAGAGGCCAAGATGAAGTCCTTTGGCCACATCATGAGGAGACAGCAAAGCCTGGAGAAGACAATGATGCTGGGGAAAGTGGAAGGCAAAAGGAAGAGGGGCCGACCAAGGGCAAGATGGATGGATGGCATCCTTGAAGTGACTGGACTGACCTTGAAGGAGCTGGGGGTGGTGACGGCCAACAGGGAGCTCTGGCGTGGGCTGGTCCATGAGGTCACGAAGAGTCGGAGATGACTGAATGAATGAACAACAACATACCAGCAGTCCAAAGGACAACAGAAGCTTTTGCCCAGCCTCAGCTTCATAGGAGAGAGGATAAGACAGTTTATAGGCAACAACTTGCAAACCATCGCTTTGCACCAGAGGCAGAAGATTCCAGAGAGATGACCACAAGCAGCAAATTCTCCTTTTGTAAAGGTAGATATAGATAAAACTTTATGTTTACCCCATTCAGCTTTGCCTAAGGAAACTACACTTCCCAGGAGCCTTTGCGTTGCCCAAGAGGAAGGGGCAAGATGAGAATAATAATAGCAATAATAATAATCTAGACACATAATAAAAGTGAAAAATGTGTATGTGTGTATGTGGCAGAGATGTCTACTTACACAGACAGTGCTGGGGAGCCACCCAAAGGCTCTCCCTCCAAGGACGTTGCAGGTTACAGCGGACGCCATGAACATGTCTCCACATACGTGCCAATGTCCTCCCCAAATACCATACTGCCCGCCACTCAAGGAATGCTTTTATTGGGGGACCATTTCATCCTAGATGTTCTGTTTCCCCTCCAGAACGGATATTATTATTATTATTATTATTATTATTATTATTATTATTAAAGATAAAGGTTTCCTCTTGACCTTAAGTGTAGTCGTATATCCAACTCTAGGACTCACCTCCATTCCCAATCCGAAAATGAGCAAAAAAGCTCAAAATGGCCACAAGGAGGCAGCATCTTCCCAGGAAAAAACACAACAACATTGGTTGCGATTCCTCCTTGTCTTCTTTTGGAGGTCAAATGGGCATCGCTTGGAGAGGCAGAAAATGGGAGGATGATGAAGATGATGATGATGATCCCTGTACGCTGCTCGGGAAGCTTCCGAACAGTCTTCAAAGGCAGCCCATGTAGAGCATGTTGCAGTAGTCTATACCAGATGTAACGTGAACCAATGTGGCCAAGTCAGACTTCCCAAGGTACGGGTGCATATGGCGCACAAGCTTTAATTGTGCAAATGCTCCCCTGGTCACCGCCAAGACCAAGGGCATCTAGCCTGGCCTGTTACCGAAAGTGACCCCCCAAAGGGTATCTAGTCTGACCTGTTACCGAAAGAGACCCCCCAAAGGGCATCTAGTCTGACCTATTACCAAAAGAGACCCCCAAAGGACATCTAGTCTGACCTATTACTAAAGGGACCCCCCAAAGGGCCCCTAGTCTGACCTGTTACCAAAAGGGACCCCCCAAAGGACCTATAGTCTGACCTATTACCAAAAGGGATCCCCCAAAGGGCATCTAGTCTGACCTATTACCGAAAGGGACCCCCCCAAAGGGCATCTAGTCTGACCTATTACTGAACGGGCCCCCCAAAGGGTATCTAGTCTGACCTGTTACCGAAAGGAACCCCCCAAAGGGCATCTAGTCTGACCTATTACTGAACAGGACCCCCCAAAGAACATCTAGTCTGAGCTATTACTGAAAGGGATCATCCAAAGGGCAACTAGTATTAGGCCTAGATGACCTTTGGGGGGGGGATTCCCTTTCAGAAAGAGGTCAGACTAGATGGCCTTTGGGGGACCCCCGATTGAATAGAGACTCTGCCCTTCATTTCTCCTTTGTGCTCCTTCTTCTGCGGCATTCCCCCCCCCCCCCCCCCAAATCCTCCCCTTTCCCTCCGTCTCCGCTTGGCCTAGTTTTCCCTCTCGGCTTCGGCAACTGGGGCACGAGATGCTGCAACCGCTCCCTTTGCAAATTATACATTATGGATATATATATATAGGGAAGGAGGGGACGGGTTCACCATCATCATCATCATCATCATCATCATCATCATTATTATTATGGGAATAACCAAAAACCAAACCCTTCCAGGAGGTCGACCAATGGCATTGCTTTCAATGGGACAGGGATCGGATTCGGGGCCCAGGTGGCAAAAATCGGTCCCCAAATTAATAAGGTTGCCACAGCGACAGCTGCGTCGCCCCGGCAACCGCAGGAATGCATCCACTAAGCAAAGAGTTGCATCCAGGGTGAGAAAGGGAGGAAGGAGATTATTATTAGTATTAATATTGGGTTGTTGTAGGTTTTTTCGGGCTATATGGCCATGTTCTAGAGGCATTTTCTCCTGACGTTTCGCCTGCATGTATGGCAAGCATCATCGGAGGGAGTGAGGTCTGTTGGAACTAGGAAAAAGGGTTTATATACCTGTGGAATGACTGGGGTGGGACAAAGGACTCTTGTCTGCTGGAGCTAGGTGGGAATGTTTCAACTGACCACCTTGATGAGCATTTGATGGCCTGGCAGAGCCTGGAGCAAACAACAATACAATCCCCTCCCTCTTTCTCTCCTTTCTTCCTTCTCTTCTTCTTTCCTTCCGTCCTTCTCTCTTTGCTTCCATGCTTCCTTATCCCTTTCCTTCTTTCTCTATCCCTTTCTCTGTCTTTCTTTTTCTTTCTTTCTTTTCCTCCCCTTCCCTCCCTCTTTCTCTACATCTTCCCCCTTCCTTCGCTACCTCTTTCTTTCATTCTTTTCCTTTTTTCTTTCCTTCTCTAGTTTCCTTCTCTTACTTTTCTTCCTCTCCCCTTTTTCTTTCCCTCCCTCCCTCCCTCCCTCCCTCCCTCCCTCCCTCCCTCCCTCCCTTTCTTTCTTTCTTTCTTTCTTTCTTTCTTTTTCCCCCTTCCCTCCCTCTTTCTCTACATCTTCCCCTTTCCTTCGCTCCCTCTTTCCTTCCTTCTTTCCCTTTTTTTCTTTCCTTCTCCCCTTCCTTCCTTCTCTAACTTTCCTTCCTTTCCCCTTTTTCTTTCCCTCCCTCTTTCTCTCCTTTCTTCCTTCTCTACCTCTTTCTTGATTTCCTTCTTTCTTTCCTTCCGTCCTTCCTTCCTTCCTTCCTTCCTTCTCTCTTTGCTTCCATGCATTCTTCTCCCTTTCCTTCCTCTTTCTTTTCTCCCCTTCCCTTCCTCTTTCTTCCCTTTTTTCTGTATCGTGGTTTAGTTTTTCATCATTTAGCTTTTTGGGGCATTTTAAGTCCCTTCTGGTGTGTTTTTCAGTGTTTTCATGAGTGATGGTCACTCGTTGGCCTGAGAGGTGTCTTGTGTCCAAATTTGGCGTCCATTTGTCCAGTGGTTTTTTAGTTATGTCAGTCCCACAAACTATCATTACATTTTTATTTATATAGACTAGAAATACCAGCAACTACAACTCCCAAATGACAATATCAATTTTTTTGAGTGATGGTCACTTGTTGGCCTGAGAGGTGCCTTGTGTCCAAATTTGGTGTCCATTCGTCCAGTGGTTTTTGCATTATGTTAATCCCACAAACGAACATGACATTTTTATTTATATAGATGATGATGATGACGATGATGATGATTACTGCAGCACCTCTTTCTACCCTGGGGGGATGGGGTTCGTGTAGATGACCACTGGGGACCCCTGCTTGCCCCTCTGGGTGACTCCTGCTGCGGCCGCCTGTCCCCATCTTCCCCTCCGCTGCTGCTGCTGCCGCTGCCGCTGATGCTGGTGATGCTTCTGCCGCCTCTGCCACCGTTAAAGAGCTTAGCGCATTACATAACCTTCTTTCCTTCCTTCCTTCCTTCTTCCCTTCGTTGGGTGGATGGAAGGAAGGAAGGCCTGGCTCGCGGCCAGCGCTTGAGAGGCATTAAAGCCACCAGGCCGACAAGAAGGGATTCCATGGGATCAGGATCACACGGCCGCTTCGGCCAAAGGGTTGAACGAGGGAGGGAGGGAAACAGAGAGAGAGAGAGAGAGAGAGTGACTGACAGATAGATCAACAAGACGCATACATACATATATGGATTTACTAATAAAGAGGGATTGGATTGATTCTCCTTTGTGGCAGAAGTGGGGTTGGTCTGGATGACCTTTGGAGAATCCCTTCCAATCGTATGAGCATTTGAGAGGCTGGATGGCCATCTGTCAAGAGGGATCGGATTGTATCCTCCTTTGTGGCAGCAGTGAGGTTGGTCTGGATGACCTTGGGAGAATCCCTTCCAATCGTATGAGCATTTGAGAGGCTGGATGGCCATCTGTCAAGAGGGATCGGATTGTATCCTCCTTTGTGGCAGCAGTGAGGTTGGTCTGGATGACCTTTGGAGAATCCCTTCCAATCATGAGTTTGAGAAGCTGGGTGGCCATCTCTCAAGAGGGATCAGATTGTGTACTTGTTAGTGGCAGAAATGGGGTTGGTCTGGATGACCTTCGGAGAATCCCTTCCAATCGTATGAGCATTTGAGAGGCTGGGTGGCCATTTGTCAAGAGGGATCGGATTGTGTCCTCGTTAGTGGCAGAAATGGGGCTGGTCTGGATGACCTTTGGAGAATCCCTTCCAATTGTATGAGCATTTGAGAGGCTGGGTGGCCATCTGTCAAGAGGGATCAGATTGTGTCCTCGTTAGTGGCAGAAATGGGGTTGGTCTGGATGACCTTCGGAGAATCCCTTCCAATTGTATGAGCATTTGAGAGGCTGGGTGGCCATCTGTCGAGAAGGATTGGCTTACATGAGGTCAAGCCCAGCAGTACAACAATGCAAATGTACAACATAAGAATACAACAGCAATATATATATATATAAAATACAATACAAGAAACATTATAAATACACACATCAAATCATATAAAATCACAATATTTGATACTAATGAAAAACAAATGCAGAAACTTCCAAGGTAAAATCCCAAAACTTCAATCATGAATCAAAAGGGTGCTTAACACACGAATCTATCCAAGGCAAGGCTTCCAGGGAACAGGGAAGGCGTCTTGACTCAATTCCAAACGTTGCTTCGTCTGACTACAGATTCTACACTTGGCACGTTTATCCTCTAATCTACTCGATGTCCCAAGCGGCCAGGAACGGATTTCGTTTCAGCCTTGACTCTGTTATCAATCTCTCTCTCAACCTGGCAGAACACCTGAGAGATTGGTTTGTTTTCCTGTGCTGACTAAAAACATGCCTTCTGTCTACTGCCTCATTCATTTCTGCAACTGGCCCAGGTGTCGAGCTATTCTCAGGCTCCAAGTCACGGGAATTATCTGGTAGCTGAGCTTGCTGACCGAATGGTCGCAGGTTCGAATCCAGGGAGCAGCGTGAGCTTCCACTGTCAGCCCCAGCTCCTGCCAACCTAGCAGTTTGAAAACATGCCAATGTGAGTAGATCAATAGGTACTGCTCCAGCGGGAAGGTAACAGCGCTCCGTCCAATCATGCAAGTGGCCACATGACCTTGGAGGTGTCTATGGACAACGCCGGTTCTTCGGCTTAGAAATGGAGTCCCAGAGTTGGACATGACTGGACTTAATGTCAGGGGAAAATCTTACCTATTATTATTATTATTATTATTATTATTATTATTATTAGTCCCTGACCCCTTCCACAACCTTTATTTATCCAACACAACTTCAGATATACAATAATAAAACAATATTATCCTCTATTATTATTACTATTATTATTATTATTATTATTATTATTATTATTATTATTTGGAGCCCCGAGTGGCGCAGTGGGTTCAACCCTTGTGCTGGCAGGACTGTAGACCGACAAGTCGCAGGTTTGGATCTGGGGAGAGTGTGGATGAGCTCCCTCTGTCAGCTCCAGCTCCCCATGCTGGGACATGAGAGAAGCTTCTCGGATCTGGGAAAAGCACGGGTGAGCTCCCTCTGTCAGCTCCAGCTCCCTATGCTGGGACATGAGAGAAGGATGGTCAAACATCAAAAACATCCGGGCATCCTTTGGGCAACGTCCTTGCAGATGGCCAATTGTCTTACACCAGAAGCGACTTGGAGTTTCTCAAGTTGCTCCTGACATGAAATTATTATTATTATTATTATTATTATTATTATTATTATTATTAGGAAAGTTGCAGGGGTCACGGAGGGGGGATGTCAGAGGGGTTACCAAAGACCACCAGGAAACACAGCATTTCCTGTTGGTCCTGGGGGTTTCTGTGCGGGAAGTTTGGCCCAATTCTATCCATTCTGGGTGGGGTTCAGAATTCTCTGATTGTAGGTGAACTATAAATCCCAGCAACTACAACTCCCAAATGTCAAGGTCTGTTTCCCCCAAAGTCCACCAGTTTTCACATTTTACCATATTGAATATTCATACCAAGTTTGGTCCAGATTCATCATTGTTTGAGACCATGGTGCTCTCTGGATGTAGGTGAACTACAACTCCCAAACTCAAGGTCAATGCCCACCAAACCATTCCAGTATTTTCTGTTGGCCGTGGGAGTTCTGTGTGCCAAGTTTGGTTCAATTCCATTGTTGGTGGAGTTCACAATGCTCTTTGATTGTAGGTGAACTATAAATCCCAGCAACTACAACTCCCAAAGGTCAAGGTCTATTTTCCCCAAACTCCACCACTGTTCGCATTTGGGCATATTGAGTATTCGTGCCAAGTTTGGTCCAGATCCATCATTGTTTGAGTCCACGGTGCTCTCTGGATGAAGGTGAACTACAACTCCTAAAATCAAGGTATTTATTTATTGGGTCAGGAGCAATGCCCACCAAACCCTCCCAGTATTTTCTATTGCTTATGGGGGTTCTGAGTGGGAAGTTTGACCCAATTCTACTGTTGATGGGGTTGCGAATGCTCCTTGATTGTAGGTGAACTATACATCCCAGCAACTACAACTCCCAAATGACGTCTATTTTCCCCAAATTCCACCAGTGTTCACATTTGGGCATATTGAGTATCCATGCCAAGTTTTGGTCCAGATCTATCCTTGTTTGAGTTTACAGTGTTCTCTGGATGCAGGTGAACTACAACTCCCAAACTCAACGTCAATGCCCACCAAACCCTTCTAGTGTTGTCTCTTGGTCATGGGAGTTCTGTGTGCCAAGTTTGGTTCAATTCCATTGCTTGGTGGAGTTCAGAATGCTCTTTGATTGTAGGCGAACTATAAATCCCATATATTATAGGTGAACTACAACTCCCAAACTCAAGATCAATGCCCACCAAATCCTTCCAGTGTTTTCTCTTGGTCATGGGAGTTCTGTGTGCCAAGTTTGGTTCAATTCCATCATTGGTGGAGTTCAGCATGCTCTTTGATTGTAGGCGAACTATAAATCCCAGCAACTACAACTCCCAAATGTCAAGATCTATTTTCTGCAAACTCCACCAGTGCTTACATTTGGGCATGTGGAGTATTTGTGCCAAGTTTGGTCCAGATCCATCATTGCTTGAGTCCACAGTGCTCTCTGGATGTAGGTGAACTACAACTCCCAAACTCAAGGTCAAGGCCCATCAATCCCTTCCAGTGTTTTCTCTTGGTCATGGGAGTTCTCTGTGCCAAGTTTGGTTCAATTCCATCATTGGTGGAGTTCATAATGCTCTTTGATTGTAGGTGAACTATAAATCCCAGCAACTACAACTGGGATTGACAGTTAATACATAAATATGTAAATAGAATTGGTAGTTAATAAATAAATATGTAAATAGGATTGATAGTTAATAAATAAATCAATGTTTTTGCAGCAGCAGCAGCATCAGAAAAGCGCGCCTGTCCCTTTAAATCCCCCCCTCCCACGTGCCGTCTGGTTGTGCTGGAGACGGTGACGCACGCGTGACGTCAATGGGCGCTGGGGCAGAATTTAGACTCCGGGAGGGGAGGGGGAGGGAGAGTGACGTCACCTGATTTGCATTTAAAGGGACACGCTCCTATATTTTTTTATTAAAAAAACAAAAAAATTGTGTTTTTTGTGTTTCTCATTGTGGAAAATAAAGAAAAAGTCTGGAAAATCTATATCAAGTGTTGTCTTTGGATGCCTGAGTTTGGGAAAAGGTCTGGATTTCCTGCCATTGGGAATAATAATAGTAAACATGGTGTCCTTCCGCCAAAAGAGAGTCAAAGAATCCCTGGGAAAAAAAGGGGGAGTCACGTGACCCAGTGACATTGGCGTGGGAAAAAAATAATCCAAATAAATAAATAATTAATAATAATAAAATACAATAAGTAATAAAAATATAATAATAAGCACAGTCATAAATAATAAAAAATAGACCATAATAAATACAATTAGAAAATAAAGAATAACTGGGAATGATATTGATAATAACAATAATATATAAATAAATATTATGAAATAATAATAAATATTAATAAGTAATAATAATAATAATAAAAATGAAATACAATAATTAATAAAAGTAAATAATAAGTAATGTCATAAATAATCAAAAAATAGCACATAATAAATGCAAGAAAAAAAGAAAAGGAAGAATAATAATTAATAATAATTAATAAAATACAATAATAAAAATAAATAATAAGCACAGTCATAAATAATCAAAAAACAGCACATGATAAATGCAAGAAAATAAAGAATAACTGGGAATGATATTGATAACAACAATACATAAATAAAGAAATAATACAAAATAAATGCAATTGAAGTTGAAGGAAGAGAAATAATTAATAATAACTAAATATTAAGTAATAATAATAAATAAAAGACCATAAGTAATAAAAATAAATAACAAGTACAGTCATAAATAATAAAAAATAGCACATAATAAATGCAAGAAAAAAAGAAAAGGAAGAGGAATAATTAATAATTAATAAAATACAATAAGTAATAAAAGTAAATAATAAGCACAGTCATAAATAAAAAATAGAACATAATAAATGCAATTAGAAAATAAAGAATAACTGGGAATGATATTGATAATAACAATAAATAAATACTAATACGAAATAAATTAAATACAATTGAAGTTCTAAATAATAAAAATAATATACAATAAATACAATGAAATGAGGAAATTAATAATCCCAGATATGTAACAGACAATATATGGCTGAGAACAAATAAGAATAATAATATATATAATATATGTAACATACAATATATGGTTGGGAATAAATAATAATAGATATAATCTCTATATAATCTTTATGTAATATACAATATATAAATAATAGTATTAATATATATAATCTATATTTGATATAATATATATGTAAAATACAATATATGGCTGAGAATAAATAATAAAATATATAATCTATATATAATGTAATATATATGTAGCATACAATATGTGGTTGGGAATAAATAATAATAATATATATAATATATACATAACATACAATACATGGCTGGGAATAATATATACATACATATATATATATATAATATACAATATATGTCTGGGAATAAAAATATTAATATATATAATCTATATATAATAGAATCTATATGTAACATACAATATAGGGCTGGAAATAAATAATAATAATAATAATAATAATAAAAATAATAATAATAAAATCTATATATTATATATATTGTCGAAGGCTTTCATGGCCGGAATCACTCAGTTCTTGTGGGTTTTTTCGGGCTATATGGCCATGTTCTAGAGGCATTTCTCCTGACGTTTCGCCTGCATCTATGGCAGGCATCCTCAGAGGGTGAGGTCTGGAGCTGGGAAAAAGGGGGTTTATATATCTGTGGAAAGACCAGGGTGAGACAAAAGGCTACTGTAAGATGGGCTAGGTGTGAATCTTTTCAATTGACCACCTTGATTAGCATACAATGGGCTGACTGTGCCTGGAGCAAACTCTTAATGAAAGGTGATTAGATGTCCCTGCCTGTTTTTCTCTCTGTTGTTTTAATTTTAGAATTTTTTAAAACTGGTAGCCAAATTTTGTTCATTTTCATGGTTTCTTCCTTTCTGTTGAAATTGTCCACATGTTTGTGGATTTCAATGGCTTCTCTGTGTAGCCTGACATGGTGGTTGTGAGAGTGGTCCAGCATTTTTGTGTTCTCAAATAGAATGCTGTGTCCAGGTTGGTTCCTCAGGTGCTCTGCTATGGCTGATTTCTCTGGTTGGAGTAGTCTGCAGTGCCTTTCATGTTCCTTGATGCGTGTCTGGGCGCTGCGTTTGGTGGTCCCTATGTAGACTTGTCCACAGCTGCATGGTACACGGTAGACTCCTGCAGAGGTGAGAGGATCCCTCTTGTCCTTTGCTGAACGTAGCATTTGTTGAATTTTCTTGGTGGGTTTGTAGATTGTTTGTATGTTGTGTTTCCTCATCAGCTTCCCTATGCGGTCAGTGGTTCCCTTGATGTATGGCAGGGACACTTTTCCTCTGGGTGGATCTTCATCTTTATTCTTGTGGCTTGTTCTTGGTCTTGCAGCTCTTCTGATGTCTGAGGTGGAGTATCCATTGGCCTGTAGAGCCCAGTTGAGGTGGTTCAGTTCATCTTGGAGGAGGTGGGGTTCACAGATTCTTTTTGCACGGTCTGCCAAGGCTTTGATGGGGCTTCTTTTTTGACTTGGGTGATGGTTGGAGTTTTTATGTAGATATCTATCTGTGTGTGTGGGTTTTCTGTAGACGGTGTGACCCAATTGTTGATCTGGTTTGCGGATGACTAGGACATCTAGAAAAGGCAGTCTTCCTTCCTTTTCTATTTCCATAGTGAACTGGATGTTAGGGTGGATGCTGTTAAGGTGTTCCAGGAACCTGTTGAGTTTTTCTTCTCCATGGCTCCAAATGGTGAAAGTGTCATCCACATATCTGAACCATATAGTGGGCTTTTTGGTTGCTGTTTCAAGAGCTTGTTTTTCAAATTGTTCCATGTAGAAGTTAGCTATGACTGGGCTGAGAGGGCTCCCCATAGCTACTCCATCTTTCTGTTCGTAGAATTCATTGTCCCACTGAAAATAGCTGGTGGTGAGGCAATGGTGAAACAGCGCCGTGATGTCTTCTGGGAACCTCTGGTTGATGAGTGCCATGGTGTCTGCAACTGGGACCATGGTAAATAGAGACACCACATCGAAGCTGATCAGTTTATTATTTATTATTTATTTATTTATTTATTATTTGCATTTATTTACCGCCACTCTCAGCCCGAAGGCGACTCGTGGCGGTGTACAAAACATAGAACATAAAGACAACAATTACAATAAATTCAGGGTCATAACACACATTTAACTAACACACAGTTAAAAATCCGCTTCGTCTTGTTTGGGTCACAGTCAGTCTCGTAGTCAAGGTCCATTCCAGTGGTCGTTCCAAAGCATAGCACTTAATTGAAGGCCTTTTCAAAAAGCCAGGTTTTCAGGCCCTTGCGGAAGGCCAGGAGGGAAGGCGCCTGTCTAATTTCAGCGGGGAGGGAGTTCCAGAGCCGGGGGGCCACCACCGAGAAGGCCCGCTCTCTAGTCCCCGCCAAGCGTGCCTGTGAGGCAGGCGGGACCGAGAGAAGGGCCTCCCCGGATGATCTCAAGGTCCTCGTGGGCTCGTAGGCCGAGATGCGGTACTCAAGGTATTTTGGGCCGGAACCGTTTAGGGCTGTTCCATGTATCATTTGTATTTAGCTTGAGATTGCTGATTTTTTCAATGAAGTGGGCTGAGTCCTTGATGTAGTGTGTTGTGAGCCCAATGTGGCTTTGTAACTGTGCAGCAAGAAATTTGGCTAGGTCATATGTGGGGGACCCAATGGCACTCACGATTGGTCTGAGTGGGGTGGAGTCCTTATGGATTTTGGGGAGTCCATAAAGCCTGGGTGGAAGGGCTTCCGATTTACATAGCTGCTGTCGTATGTCGAAGTTGATGGAGGAGTTTTTAATTAGAGTGTTGGTTTTTCTGGTTATTTTGGAAGTTGGGTCTTGCTTAAGCTTTCTGTATATGGTAGGGTCCAGGAGTTTTCTGATCTTCTCCTTGTATTGCTCTGTATGCATGATGACTGTGGCATTCCCCTTGTCTGCTGGCAGAATGAGGATATCAGGATCTGAATTTAGGTCTCGAATGGCTTCTCTTTCCTTCCTAGTAATGTTACTGGAGGGGAGTTTTGCCTTTTTCAGGATCCTTGCTGCTTCCGCTCGTACTTCTTCTGCTTCTTCCTCTGGTAGGCGGTAAATTGCTGATTCGACATTGGCAATGATGTTTTCTACTGGGATCCTGGTGGGGGTTACAGCAAAGTTTCCTCCTTTCGCTAGTATGGATACTTGGTCTTCAGAGAGTTGTCTGTCTGTCAGGTTGATGATGGTCCGTGATGTATCCAGTTCTGGTTTCGGCTGTTGCTTTTGTCGTTTGTGGAATTTTTGTTTTTGTCTGTTGGTGTGGACAACCATATTCTTCTCCATTTTCCTGTAAGTGAGATTGTCTATTTTGTCCCAGTCCTGGGAATTCATCTTCTGGCTGATATTGATATGCAGATGCAGCAGTTCCTTGTCTGTGTTTGCGAGTTCTTTGCGGATGGTGTGGATTCTCTCTCTTAAGAGGTTGCGTTCCAGGCGGTCATAGATCCGGTGAGCCTGTGGTGTTTTGAAAGTCCTTTTGGCTGCGAGGAATTGTGGGATGGTATCTGTGTCTCTGCAGCGTAGAAGGAAAGTCAGGGAGCACAGTAGATGTGCTTTCCTGGTCCTTAGTTTCTCCAATTTCCGTGTGTCTTGGAACAGTTTCTCCCCGTAGAGATGTTCAATGTATTGTCGAAGGCTTTCATGGCCGGAATCACTCAGTTCTTGTGGGTTTTTTCGGGCTATATGGCCATGTTCTAGAGGCATTTCTCCTGACGTTTCGCCTGCATCTATGGCAGGCATCCTCAGAGGGTGAGGTCTGGAGCTGGGAAAAAGGGGTTCATATATCTGTGGAAAGACCAGGGTGAGACAAAAGGCTACTGTAAGATGGGCTGGGTGTGAATCTTTTCAACTGACCACCTTGATTAGCATACAATGGGCTGACTGTGCCTGGAGCAAACTCTTAATGAAAGGTGATTAGATGTCCCTGCCTGTTTTTCTCTCTGTTGTTTTAATTTTAGAATTTTTTAAAACTGGTAGCCAAATTTTGTTCATTTTCATGGTTTCTTCCTTTCTGTTGAAATTGTCCACATGTTTGTGGATTTCAATGGCTTCTCTGTGTAGCCTGACATGGTGGTTGTGAGAGTGGTCCAGCATTTTTGTGTTCTCAAATAGAATGCTGTGTCCAGGTTGGTTCCTCAGGTGCTCTGCTATGGCTGATTTCTCTGGTTGGAGTAGTCTGCAGTGCCTTTCATGTTCCTTGATGCGTGTCTGGGCGCTGCGTATATATATAATGTACAATATATGGCTGGGAATAAATAATAATATATAATATAATCTATATGTAATCTATATGTAACATACAATATATGGCTGGGCATAAATATTACATATAATAATGCAAAAATAAGAATGCAAAATAATAATAATAATAATAATAATAATAATACATGCCTAAACATAACTAAAAATAATATAGTCTTTTCTCGTTTTTCTGCTCCATTAGATTATATATATATATATATATATATGTAACATACAATATGTACACACACAACCCTCCCATGGATGTGATCCCCTGTTCTGTGTGTGTGTGGTGTGTGTGTGTGTGGGTGTGTGGGTATGTGTGTATGTGGTGTGTGTGTGGTGTGTGTGGTGTGTGTGGTGTGTGTGTGTGTGTGTGGTGTGTGTGGTGTGTGTGTGTGGTGTGTGTGGTGTATGTGGTGTGTGTGGTGTGTGTGTGGTGTGTGTGGTGTGTGTGTGTGGTGTGTGTGTGTGGTGTGTGTGTGTGTGTGTGTGTGGGTATGTGGTGTGTGTGTGGTGTGTGTGTGGGTATGTGTGTATGTGGTGTGTGTGTGGTGTGTGTGTGTGTGTATGTGTGTATGTGGTGTGTGTGTGGTGTGTGTGTGGTGTATGTGTGTGTGGTGTGTGTGTGTGGTGTGTGTGTGGTGTGTGGGTATGTGTGGTGTGTGTGTGTGTTGTGTTGTGTGTGTGTGGTGTGTGTGTGTGGTGTGTGGTATGTGGTGTGTGTGTGTGTGTGTGTCAACCCATGTGTGTGACCCCCTGTTCTGTGTGCGCGGCCCCTTTAAGGCTCCCCAGGCGCGGAAGGATCCGCAGAGCGACGCAACGTCCCCTTGATGGATGTGTGGGTGGGCGGGGCGTGCCTTGGCCCCGCCCCGCGTCCCTTCTGCGCCTCCTGATTGGCCTCCCTTCCCGTCCCTCCCCCAGGAAGCCCCGCCCTCCGCAGCCAGAAGCAGCAGCAGTAGCTTGGCTGGCAGGGCTCGGCGTCTCCCTTTCCCTCCCTTTGGGTTTCCAATTAACAGGCTGGGCTAATTAATTAAGAGGAAGGGGCGCCCGAGCCAGTCCGGAAGGGGGAACAAGGGGGGCTGTGTTGTGGACCAGAGGGGGGGGGGCCCACTTGGGGGCTCTTAAAGAGACAGAGACCTCTTTTGGAGTCCGAGCCCCCTTTAAGAAGCCAGAGCCCAAGGTAAGCCAGGAAAACACCTCTGGGTTGGATTGTTTGCTTGCCTTGTTTACTTGTTTGTTGAGACGTTTAGCCTTTATCATTATTATTTTGCATTCTTATTGTTTTGCATTCTTATTTTTTGCATTGCCATTATTTTGCATTATTATTTTTCATTATTATTATTATTATTATTATGCATTCCTATTTTTGCATTATTATTATTATTATTATTATTCTGCACTATTATTTTGCATTATTATTTTGCATCATTATTTTTCATTATTATTATTATTATTATTATGCATTCCTATTTTTGCATTATTTTGCATTGTTATTATTTTGTATTATTATTTTGCATTACTATTTTTGCATTGTTATTATTTTGCATCATTACTTTTCATTATTATTATTATTATTTTGCATTAGTATTTTTGCATTATTTTGCATTGTTATTATTTTGTATTATTATTTTGCATGACTATTTTTGCATTGTTATTATTTTGCATCATTATTTTTCATTATTATTATTATTATTATTTTGCATTAGTATTTTTGCATTATTTTGCATTGTTATTATTTTGTATTATTATTTTGCATGACTATTTTTGCATTGTTATTATTTTGCATCATTACTTTTCATTATTATTATTATTATTATTATTTTGCATTAGTATTTTTGCATTATTTTGCATTGTTATTATTTTGTATTATTATTTTTGCATGACTATTTTTGCATTGTTATTATTTTGCATCATTACTTTTCATTATTATTATTATTATTATTATTATTATTTTGCATTAGTATTTTTGCATTATTTTGCATTGTTATTATTTTGTATTATTATTTTGCATGACTATTTTTGCATTGTTATTATTTTGCATCATTACTTTTCATTATTATTATTATTATTATTATTTTGCATTACTATTTTTGCATTATTTTGCATTGTTATTATTTTGGGAATTATTATTGTATTATTAATATTGTATTATTATTTTGCATTACTATTTTTGCATTGTTATTATTTTGCATCATTACTTTTCATCATCATTATTATTATTATTTTGCATTACTATTTTTGCATTGTTATTATTTTGCACTATTATTTTTGCATTATTGTTTCGCCTTATTATTTTTGCATTATTATTTTGCATTATTGTTTACATTCTTGTTATCATTGCTGTGTTTGCATTACTCCTATTTTGCATTGTTATAATTTTGCATTATTATTTTGTATTATTTTTGCATTGTTATTACTTTGCATTATTGTTTGCGTTCTTGTAATCATTGCATTAGTATTATTTTGCATTATAATTTTCATTATTATTTTGCATTATTATTTTTGCATTGTTATTACTTTGCATTATTGTTTAAATTCTTGTAATCATTGCATTAGTATTATTTTGCATTATTATAATTATCTTTCGTTATTTTGCACTATTATTTTACTTTATTATGTTTGCATTGTTATTACTTTGCATTATTGTTTGCATTCTTGTAGTCATTGTTTTTGCATTAGTATTATTTTGCATTATTATATTTTTCATTATTATTTATTATTATTATTTTTGCATTGTTATTATTTTGCATTATTATTTGCATTCTTGTAATTATTATTTTTTGCAGTATTATTTTTCATTATCATTTTTCATTATTATTTTTGCATTGTTATTACTTTGCATTATTATTTGCATTCTTGTAATTATTATATTTGCATTATTATTTTGCATTATTATTTGCATTCTTGTAATTATTATTTTTTGCAGTATTATTTTTCATTATCATTTTTCATTATTATTTTTGCATTGTTCTTATTTTGCATTGTTATTTGCATTCTTGTAATTATTATATTTGCATTATTATTATTTTGCATTATACTATAGTATTCTTATTATATTCTGACCATTACTATATTATTGTTGAAGGATTCCTATGTTATTATTGTTATATTCTTGCTATAGTCTTACTATTACTATATTATTCCTACTATGTTATCATTACATTCCTACTATTACTATATTATTATTACTATATTTTTCTTTATTATTGTTATATTATTATTATAATTATTATGTTCTTGCTATTTCTATATTATAATTATATTTTATTTTTCCTATATTATTATTATTATTATTATTATTATTATTATTATTATTATTATTATGTTCTTACTATTTCTATATTATAATTATATTTTATTTTTCCTATATTATTATTATTATTAATAATAATAATAATAATAAGTGCTAATTAATATTGGATGCAATTAGAGTTGCGAGGAGGCAAATAAATAAACCAAGGTTATGACGAGGTACGTTTCCTGAGCAGAATAAAATAATAATAATAATAATAATGTTAATTAAATAATTATGTAATAATAATAATAATAATAATAATAATAAGTGATACGAATGATACAAAATCCAGCATATATATCACGTTTGCTGTAACATACTATGGTTTTGTGTCAGTAAAATAATAATAATAATAAAGTAATAATAATATAATATATTATTGAAAGATTTTAATAGCGATTGAGAAGAGATATCATCATCATCATCATTATTGGATATTTAAAATATCCTAAAGAGAAATAGGGAAATGGACAAGAAACTCAAGCTTATTATTATTATAATTATTATATTTGTTTATGGCCCGATTTTTCTCTCCACAACTTCTGTTTACGAAACATCTGGCGGAATAATATTATATTTGTATTTATTGTTGTTGTTGTTATTATTATTATTATTATTATTATTATGGTTACGCCCTGCTTTTTCTCTCCACAACTTCAGTTTATGAACATCTGGCGGAATTAATATTATATTTATAATAATAATTATTATTATTATTATTATATTTGTTTATGCCCCGTTTTTTTCTCTCCACAACTTCTGTATACGAAACATCTGGCGGAATAATATTATATTTGTATTTATTATTGTTATTATTATTATTATTATTATTATTATTATATTTGTTTATGCCCTGCTTTTTCTCTCGACAACTTCAGTTTACGAAACATCTGGCAAAATTAATATTATATTTATTATTATTATTATTATATTTGTTTATGCCCCATTTTTTTCTCTCCACAACTTCTGTTTACGAAACATCTGGCAGAATAATATTACTTTTATATTTATATTTATTATTATTATTATATTTGTTTATGCCCCGTTTTTTCTCTCCACAAATTCTGTATACTAAACATCTGGCGGAATAATAATAATGATTTATTATTATTATTATTATTATTATTATTATTATTATATAAACAACACCTAGTAGAAGAGGACCATAGGTTCCTTGTGTTTCCCTCTCCTAGCCAATTGCGGTACCTATTGATCTACTCACACTTGCATGTTTTTGAACTGTTAGGTTGGTAGAAGCTGGGGCTGACAGCGGGAGCTCACCCCGCCCTGCGGATTTGAACTGCCGACCTTCCAGTCAGCAGGTTCTGGAGCTCAGCGGTATCACCTGCTGTGCTACCACGGCCCCCATAAATTATATTATTTTATTTAATATTATAATGGAATACAATATAATAATAATAATACACTATTATAGTTATATATTTTATATTACATGTAATATTACTAATAATATTACAATATAGTGGTGTAGTACAATATAATAATATATAATACCGATATTGTACTATGCTAATAATATAATATATTGTATGTATATCTCTTGTAAGTTGCCTTCGGGGTGAGAAGGGCGGCATAGAAATATCGTAAATAAATAATAATAATAATTCTATTATTATTATCTATTATTACTATTAGATTAATATGATACATTATTGTTATTTTATTGTTATGCGGTGAGAAGGGCAGCATATAAATATCGTAAATAAATAATAATAATAATAATTTTAATCTATTATTATTATCTATTACTATACTAATATGATATGCTAATATTATTATATGATATACTAATATGATATTATTATACTAATATGAAACATTATTACTTTATTGTCATGCGGTGAGAAGGGCGGCATATAAATATCGTAAATAAATAATAATAATAATAATAATAATATTCTATTACTATCTATTATTACTATTATACTAATATGATACATTATTATTTTATTGTTATGCGGTGAGAAGGGCGGCATATAAATATCGTAAATAATAATAATTTTATTCTATTATTATCTATTATTACTATTAGATTAATATGATACATTATTGTTATTTTATTGTTTTGCGGTGAGAAGGGTGGCATATAATCTAATAGTAATAATAATAATAGAGAATAATAGAATAAAATAATAATAATTTATTTATTTATATTTCTAATCATAAATAAATAAATTATTATTATTATTTTATTCTATTATTATTATCTATTAGTACTGTTATATTAATATGATACATTATTATTATGTTATTGTTATTTTATTCTTTTATATCAAGATATATTTCTTGTCTGTCCACCTGTGATATCTTTCATGCCTGTGGCTGGATGTCCATCTGTCGGGAGGGATTGGATTGTGCCTTCCTGGCAGGAACGAGGCAGGTCTAGATGGCCTTTGGGGCCCCGTCTGTGTTTTTAATGGGAGGCTTATTTCTGGGTGTATATTATTATTATTGTTGTTGTTCCGAATATGATTCATCTCGACGGGGCTTCTCTTCCCTTTTTTACAGGCTGCAAAATGTCCCCGGGGCAGAAGGCGGGCGAGTCCAGCCGCGGCCACAGCAACGGCCAGAGGGTCCCCTTCGGACACTGCAAGGAGAAGCCTTCTTCAGCCTGAAGGCCAAGCCTCACGGTCAGTGGCCGGGGATTGCGTCCGTATTTTGGGGAGGTTATAGGCACGGTTTGGGGGTACCACCACGGAGCCCAGTAATGGAGGACCAACCCATGCTTCCGAGGGGGGAATTGATACTAGCATTCGCATTATCATCCTATATTAAATGTTATGTTGTTGTTTGTTTATTTATTTACTTACTTATGACATTTATATGCTGCCCTCTCTCAGAGTGGCTTACAAGGCATAATAATAATACTAATAATAATAATATTTATTATTATTAAATAATTATATAATATACCCATACTTCCGAGGGGGGTATTGATATTAGCATTCGCATTAGCATCCTATATTATATGTTACGTTGTTGTTTATTTGTTTATTTATTTACAACATTTATATGCCGCCCTCCCTCAGAGCGGCTTACCAGTAATATGTAAATACAATATATTTTATTATTACTATAATATAGTAATATATAATATATTATTACTATAATATAGTAATATATAATATATTATTATATATTACTATATTATCTATACTATATTATTATATATTACTATATTATCCTATTCCACTATACTGTAATATTATTAATAATATTACATGTAATATGAAATATATAATTATAATATACTATTATTGTTAGTAGAATTATATTGTATTGCGTTGTAATATTATCAATACCATATGTATACACAATATATTATATTATTAGCACAGTTGTTATTACCATACATAATTTATTTTATTTTTTTATTTATTACAGTTATATATTTTATTATAATTATTATTTGGACACTGTTTGGGAGTAGCATGGAGCCTGAAAATGGAGGTCTCACCCTACCGAGGGGGATATTAATATTATTATTATCATCATATATTATATGTTGTCGTTATTACATCCATTATTTATTTTATTTTTTATTTATTACAGTAATATATTTTATGATAATTATTACTTGCACACTGTTTGGGAGTACCGTGGAGCCTGATAATGGAGGTCTCACCCTACTGAGGGGGGTTATTAATATTATTATCATTATATATTATATATTACATTTTTATTGTTATTATTATTGCCATCCATTATTTATTTAATTTTTATTTATTACAGTTATATATTTTATTATAATTATTATTTGGATGAAATAGCCTGATTATGGTGGGTCTCCTCCCACTAGGGGATATAATAATAATAATAATAATAATAATAATAATAATAATAATAATAATAGCAATATAATAATAATAATATCAATGTGTCAACTCAGGTCCTCCCTCTGTAAAGATTTCAGCAGGGATCCCATCAGGTCCGCTGGCTTTGTTATTTTTTGTTGGCTGATGACATTGCTGATTGCTATTATTATGTCATCAGCCACCAAAAAATAACAAAGCCAGCGGACCTGATGGGATCCCTGCTGAAATCTTTACAGAGGGAGCTGTACACCAGCTCATTGAAAAAGTGTAGGTGACCGAGAAAATCCCAGCAGATTTCAAGAATGCCGCCATCATCACCCTTTTCAAAAATGGGGAAAGAAAAGAATAGCACTATTATTATTAATAATATTAATAATAATAATAATAGCAGTAGCAATTTTATTATTATTATTAGTAATAGTAATAATAGCAGTAGCAATTGTTGTTGTTGTTGTTGTTCATTCGTTCAGTCGTCTCCGACTTTTTGTGACCTCATGGACCAGCCCACGCCAGAGCTCCCTGTCGGCCGTCACCACCCCAATTGTTGTAGTAGTAGTAGTAATAACAACCCCTACTGCATTCAAGCTAATAATACTACTATTATTGCTGTGATAGTATAATAATGAAATAATAGTATTGAAATAATTATTATTTGGAACACAACAAGATGAGTACGCGGCAAACAAGGTCACTCTGCTGGATTTTGTATCGGATGACACGTCGAACACTTCCCAAGCGTCTCGGACTCTGTGATGTATTTTTGTCGACGCCGATTGTTTTTAAGTGCAGGCCAAGGTCCTTAGGCACTGCACCCAGTAATAGTATTATTATTACTATTATTATTTTTGG